>NC_084615.1:12387756-12687756 GCF_033978795.1 Nerophis ophidion
TACCGAACAGTTCAAAGAGAGTTGGTCAAATAGTTCAAAACGAGTCCCATAAAATAGTTCAAAGAGAGTCCCATTAACAAGTTTAAAGAGAGTTCGTAAAATACTTCAAAAAGAGTTCCCCTGGAAGTTGGGTAAATCCTGCCATCTGTGAGCCTTGTAGTCCAAGTGTCTTCTTGTCAGGAACTAAATGTAATACAAAGTTTTTTGTGATAATTTAGAAACAATTATTGTAACAATTTCACAGTTACCGTCACTCAACAACAACATAATTTGCACCTTTTAGCTCTTATTTCCAAATATTGTGTACACTACTGAATTGGGGTCTTATGAAAAGCATGTAAAAAAAAACCAGTTTGGGCCTTAAGAGGCTATATTTACTGTTTTGCAAAAAATATTTCAAACCCAAATAGGTGAAATGAGATCATCTCCCACGGCACACCAGACTCAATCTCACGTAAACACTGGTGTGCCGCGGCACAGTGGTTGAAAAACACCGCGCTGCACAACACAGAGCGGTTTTGACCATGTATTGGTCGGTGTGCCATTTCCAGCAGGAAGTGATGCCCTTATATAGTCACAGCTGATAGAATACATCAAGAACAACTTCAAAAATGAAGTGCACACAAATGGAAAATGGAACAAAACAAATCAAAGAGTCAGCACAGTATCAAAGGAAAACAAAGAAAACAATACAAAAAAATCTTCAAAAATAAAATATATGTCCATCCATCCATCCATTTTCTACAGTTTGTCCCATTCGGGGTTACGGAAGCCAGGGTACACCCTGGAAAAGTCTCCACCTCATCGCAGGGCCAACACAGATAGACAGACAACATTCACACACTAGGGACCATTTCGTGTTGCCAATCAACCTATCCCCAGGTGCATGTCTTTGGAGGTGGGAGGGGCATATCCCCAGGTGCATATCTTTGGAGGTGGGAGGGGCCTATCCCCAGGTGCATGTCTTTGGAGGTGGGAGGGGCCTATCCCCAGGTGCATGTCTTTGGAGGTGGGAGTGGCCTATCCCCAGGTGCATGTCTTTGGAGGTGGGAGGGGCCTATCCCCAGGTGCATGTCTTTGGAGGTGGGAGGGGCCTATCCCCAGGTGCATGTCTTTGGAGGTGGGAGGAGCCTATCCCCAGGTGCATGTCTTTGGAGGCGGGAGGGGCCTATCCCCAGGTGCATGTCTTTGGAAGTGGGAGGGGACTATCCCCAGGTGCATGTCTTTGGAGGTGGGAGGGGCCTGTCCCCAGGTGCATGTCTTTGGAGGTGGGAGGGGCCTATCCCCAGGTGCATGTCTTTGGAGGTGGGAGTGGCCTATCCCTAGGTGCATGTCTTTGGAGGTGGGAGGGGCCTATCCCCAGGTGCATATCTTTGGAGGTGGGAGGGGCCTATCCCCAGGTGCATGTCTTTGGAGGTGGGAGGGGCCTATCCCCAGGTGCATGTCTTTGGAGGTGGGAGGAGCCTATCCTCAGGTGCATGTCTTTGGAGGCGGGAGGGGCCTATCCCCAGGTGCATGTCTTTGGAGGTGGGAGGGGCCTATCCCCAGGTGCATGTCTTTGGAGGTGGGAGGGGCCTATCCCCAGGTGCATGTCTTTGGAGGTGGGAGGGGCCTATCCCCAGGTGCATGTCTTTGGAGGTGGGAGGGGCCTATCCCCAGGTGCATGTCTTTGGAGGTGGGAGGAGCCTATCCCCAGGTGCATGTCTTTGGAGGCGGGAGGAGCCTATCCCCAGGTGCATGTCTTTGGAGGTGGGAGGGGCCTATCCCCAGGTGCATGTCTTTGGAGGCGGGAGGGGCCTATCCCCAGGTGCATGTCTTTGGAGGTGGGAGGGGCCTATCCCCAGGTGCATGTCTTTGGAAGTAGGAGGGGCCTAACCCCAGGTGCATGTCTTTGGAAGTGGGAGGGGACTATCCCCAGGTGCATGTCTTTGGAGGTGGGAGGAGCCTATCCCCAGGTGCATGTCTTTGGAGGCGGGAGGGGCCTTTCCCCAGGTGCATGTCTTTGGAGGCGGGAGGAAGCTGGAGTAGAACCCACGCAGTCCAGGGTAGAAAGTGCAAACTCCACATGGAAAGATCAGGAGCGCAGGATCGAACCCAGGACCTTCGTATTGTGAGGCAGACGCACTAACCCCTCTCACACCGTGCTGCCCATAAAAATTTCAAGCCCTGGCCGAGTCATACCAAAGACTACAAAAAGGGTTGAAATTGGGGGTTAAATCGCAAAAAAAAAACATTCCCGGGCGTGGCCCCCGCTGCTGCTCACTGCTCCCCTCACCTCCTGGGGGGTGATTACGGGTGATGGGTCAAATGAAGAGAATAATTCCACCACACTTTAACTTTAACTTAATATCTATACATAAAAAACAATATAAAATATATATATCAAAAAACAAATAAATATAGTAATAATAATAATATAATAATAATACATTTGATTAAGTATAGCGCTTTTCTGAGCACTCAAAGACGCTTTACTGGATTAAAAAAATAAATAAATAAAAATTAAAATATAAAACAGTTTAAAGTAATGATATAAAATACAGGAAATATTAAAGCAGTACATTGTAAAATACATATTAATTACAAGACAGGACATTACAAGACACAGAAGACTAATCACAGGTTAAAAGCAGATCTGAAAAGGTGTCTTTTGAGAAGGCTTATATATATATATATATATATATATATATATATATATATATATATATATATATATATATATATATATATATATATATATATATATATATATATATATATATATATATATATATATATATAATTATAATTCGAGCTGTGAACACATGAATGTTGAACAGTGCACATCTGTCCCATAAAAAAAACAGCAAATGTCACACAGCTCAAATTATAATTATATATATATTGTGAATTGTAAATTATATTTATATAGCGCTTTTCTCTAGTGACTCAAAGCGCTTTATTGAGTCACTAGAGAAAAGCGCTATATAAATATAATTCACAATTCACAATATATATATAATTATAATTTGAGCTGTGAACACATGAATGTTGTTCACAGCTCAAATTATAATTATATATATATATAGTGAATTGTGAATTATATTTATATAGTGCTTTTCTCTAGTGACTCAATAAAGGCTTGTTTTGTCTGACTCAATAAAGCGCTTTGAGTCACTAGAGAAAAGCGCTATATAAATACAATTCACAATTCACAATATATATATATAATTATAATTTGAGCTGTGAACACATGAATGTTGTTCACAGCTTAAATTATAATTATATATATATTGTGAATTGTGAATTATATTCATATAGCGCTTTTCTCTAGTGACTCAATAAAGCGCTTTGAGTCACTAGAGAAAAGCGCTATATAAATATAATTCACAATTCACAATATATATATAATTATAATTTGAGCTGTGAACACATGAATGTTGAACAGTACAGTCCACATTTGTCCCATAAAAAAAAAACAGCAAATGTCACAAATTGAATACAATTGTTGAGGAAAACCAATGCCTGTGTGCACTTACCACCTTCTACTTACCACTTTATACTTACCACCTTCTACTTACCACCTTCTACTTACCACCTTCTACTTACCACCTTCCACTCCTGCACACACAACAAGGGGGCCAGTATTTTCGGACACAAGTTCTAAAAAGCCCCGACAGTCAAACTGACTTGAAATTTCTCACACGACTCAACGCCAACCAAAAACCCTCACTTTAAAGTGATGTTGGCTTGCAATATTCTACAAGACAAATACAACATTGCAACAACATGCTACACAACTTTCAGGATATTTGTGTTACACAACCCAGAGAGTTGCCACACATTTCATTTGCAATGAAAACGAGGCAACTGTGACTAAAACATGTTCGTTTAGTTGATGCTATTTATTTCCTTGTTTTGTAAGACGTTTGTTTGCCTGTAAAGTGTTTATATTTGTGTATATTTGTGCTTTTCATCAAGCCGTCTTCACCTGCTGGATCTGGCTCAACATGAAAGTCTCACGTCGACAATTTGAGTGCTCTGTTTTGTTCCGGTTTGAATCCCGGGGGAACGAATGGCAACAATGCTGTCATGTTGAGGAGAGGAAAAAAAAAAGGTTTCGTTTTGGGGTTTTTTAACACCTGTTGCTGGAAAAAGACGCGGCTGTGAAGAAGCTTTTGCAGCTTTTTGTATCACAAAGTCATGCTGAAATGACAGTTTTTTTGAATTATTATTATTAACATTTACGCTTGATGACTCTGTAATTAACTGTAACAGGCATGTTCACCACATGTTGTATGTCTCATCATGCACAATATTAGTTTTTCTGGTGTACACGCACGTCATGCAGGTGTGGAAGACCCTTTCTCCCACTGAGGAATAAATCAGAAAAAAATACCCCCATGGTAAGTCATAATTGTGAGATACAATTTGTGGAAATTATGAGATAAAAAGTTATAATCATGAGATTGAAAATGGAAGTTATAAAATAAAAAGTCAAAATTATGAAATAAAAAATCACATTTTTTAGGATGTAAAAGTTTAGACTATGTAGTAAAAAGTCATAAATATGTGATAAAAAGTTGAAATAATAGGATGGAAATTATTATATATGAGATCAAAAAAAGTCGTAATTTTAAAGGGGGAAATTCATAATTATTAGATAAAAAGTCAAAATTTAGAGAAAAGACAGTTGCTATAATGTGGTAAAAAGTTTTTATTAAAAGTGCGGAAATTATGAGATAAAAAGTTTAAATTTCGAGGTAAAAATTCTAAATTGTGAGATTGAAAGTGGAAATTATAAAATAAACACTCACACTTTTGAGATAAAAACTCACACTTATGAGATGGTAAAGTTGAGATTATGTGATAAAAAGTCGTAAATATGCAATGAAAAATAGAAATTATAGGATGGAAACTATTATGTTTGGGATAAAAAAGTCGTAATTATGAGGGAAAATTCATGATTATAAGATAAAAAGTCGAAATTTAGAGAAAAGAAAGTCGGGATAATGAGATAAAAAGTCATAATTATGAGCTAAAAACGTGTGGAAATTATGAGATAAAAAGTTATAATTATAAGCTGAGAATTCTAAAACGTAAGATAAAAAGTCATAATTATGAGATTGAAAATGGAAATTATAAAATAAAAAGTCAAAATTATGAAATAAAAAGTCACATTTTTTAGGATGGAAAAGTTTAGACTATGTAGTAAAAAGTCATAAATATGTGATAAAAAGTTGAAATAATAGGATGGAAATTATTATATATGAGATCAAAAAAAGTCGTAATTTTAAAGGGGAACATTCATAATTATTAGATAAAAAGTCAAAATTTAGAGAAAAGACAGTTGCTATAATGTGGTAAAAAGTTTTAATTAAAAGTGCGGAAATTATGAGATAAAAAGTTTAAATTTCGAGGTAAAAATTCTAAATTATGAGATTCAAAGTGGAAATTATAAAATAAACACTCAAATTTTGGAGATAAAAAGTCACATTTATGAGATGGGAAAATTGAGATTATGTGATAAAAAGTCGTGAATATGCAATGAAAAATTGAAATTATAGGATGGAAACTATTATATCTGGGATAAAAAAGTCGTAATTATAAGGGAAAATTCATAATTATAAGATAAAAAGGCGAAACTTAGAGAAAAGAAATTCGGGATAATGAGATAAAAAGTCATAATTATGAGCTAAAAACGTGTGGAAATTATGAGATAAAAGTTATATTTATGAGGTGAGAATTCTAAAATGTAAGATAAAAAGTCATAATTATGAGATTGAAAGTGGAAATTATAAAATAAAAAGTCAAAATTATGAAATAAAAAGTCATATTTTTTAGGATGGAAAAGTTTAGACTATGTAGTAAAAAGTCATAAATATGTGATAAAAAGTTGAAATAATAGGATGGAAATTATTATATATGAGATCAAAAATAGTCGTAATTTTAAAGGGGAACATTCATAATTATTAGATAAAAAGTCAAAATTTAGAGAAAAGACAGTTGATATAATGAGGTAAAAAGTTTTAATTAAAAGTGCGGAAATTATGAGATAAAAAGTTTTAATTTCGAGGTAAAAATTCTAAATTGTTAGCTTGAAAGTGGAAATTATAAAATAAACACTCAAATTTTTTAGATAAAAAGTCACATTTATGAGATAGGAAAATTGAGATTATGTGATAAAAAGTCGTGAATATGCAATGAAAAATTGAAATTATAGGATGGAAACTATTATATTTGGGATAAAAAAAGTCGTAATTATAAGGGAAAATTCAAAATTATAAGATAAAAAGTCGAAATTTAGAGAAAAGAAAGTCGGGATAATGAGATAAAAAATCATAATTATGAGCTAAAAACGTGTGGAAATTATGAGATAAAAAGTTATAATTATGAGGTAAGAATTCTAAAATGTAAGATAAAAAGTCATAATTATGAGATTGAAAGTGGAAATTATAAAATAAAAAGCCAAAATTATGAGATAAAAATTCACATTTATAAAATGGGAATATTGAGATTATGTGATAAAAAATTGTAAACATGCAATAAAAAGTTTAAATTATAGGATGGAAACTATTATGTAAGATATTAAAAAAAGTCATAAATATAAGGGAAAATTCATAATTATAAAATAAAAAGTCGAAGTTTTGAGAAAAGAAAATCGGGATTATGATACAACAAATCCTAATTATGAGATACCAGGTATGAAGATTATGCGATAAAAAGTTTTAATTATGAGGTAAAAATTCGAATGTGTTAGACTGAAAGTAGAACTTATAAAATAAAAAGTCAAACTTTTGAGATAAAAAGTCACATTTATGAGATGGGAAAATTGAGATTATGTGATAAAAAGTCGTAAATATGCGATAAAAAAATTGAAATTATAGGATGAAAACTATTATATCTGGGATAAAAAAAAGTTGTAATTATAAGGGAAAATTCATAATTATAAGATAAAAAGTCAAAATTTAGAGAAAAGAAAGTCGGGATAATGAGATAAAAAGTCATAATTATGAGCTAAAAACGTGTGGAAATTATGAGATAAAAAGTTATAATTATGAGGTGAGAATTCTAAAATGTAAGATAAAAAGTCATAATTATGAGATTGAAAATGGAAATTATAAAATAAAAAGTCAAAATTATGAAATAAAAAGTCACAGTTTTTAGGATGGAAAAGTTCAGACTATGTAGTAAAAAGTCATAAATATGTGATAAAAAGTTGAAATAATAGGATGGAAATTATTATATATGAGATCAAAAAAAGTCGTAATTTTAAAGGGGAAAATTCATAATTATTGGATAAAAAGTCAAAATTTAGAGAAAAGACAGTTGCTATAATGAGGTAAAAAGTTTTAATTAAAAGTGCGGAAATTATCAGATAAAAAGTTTTAATTTTGAGGTAAAATTCTAAATTGTTAGCTTGAAAGTGGAAGTTATAAAATAAACACTCACATTTTTTAGATAAAAAGTCACATTTATGAGATGGGAAAATTGAGATTATGTGATAAAAAGTCGTAAATATGCAATGAAAAATGGAAATTATAGGATGGAAACTATTATATCTGGGATAAAAAAAGTCGTAATTATAAAGGAAAATTCATAATTATAAGATAAAAAGTCGAAATTTAGAGAAAAGAAAGTCGGGATGATGAGATAAAAAGTCATAATTATGAGCTAAAAACGTGTGGAAATTATGAGATAAAAAGTTATAATTATGAGGTGAGAATTCTAAAATGTAAGATAAAAAGTCATAATTATGAGATTGAAAGTGGAAATTATAAAATAAAAAGCCAAAATTATGAGATAAAAATTCACATTTATAAAATGGGAATATTGAGATTATGTGATAAAAAGTTGTAAATATGCAATAAAAAGTTTAAATTATAGGATGGAAACTATTATGTAAGATATTAAAAAAAGTTGTAAATATAAGGGAAAATTCATAATTATAAAATAAAAAGTCGAAATTTTGAGATAAGAAAATCGGGATTATGATACAACAAATCCTAATTATGAGATACAAGGTATGAAGATTATGCGATAATAAGTTTTAATTATGAGGTAAAAATTCGAATGTGTTAGACTGTAAGTAGAAATGATAAAATAAAAAGTCAAACTTTTGAGATAAAAAGTCACATTTATGAGATGGGAAAGTTGAGATTATGTGATAAAAAGTCTTAAATATGCGATAAAAAAATTGAAATTATAGGATGAAAACTATAATATATGAGATAAAAAAAGTCATAATTATAAGGGAAAATTCATAATGATAAGATAAAAAGTTGAAATTTAGAGAAAAGAAAGTCGGGATAGTGAGATAAAAAGTCCTAATTATGAGATAAAAACGTGTGGAAATGATGAGATAAAAAGTCACATTTATGAGATGGGAAAGTTGAGATTATGTGATAAAAATTCGTAAATATGCGATAAAAAATTGAAATTATAGGATGAAAACCGTTACATATGGGATGAAAAAAGTCGTAATTATAAAGGAAAATTCATAATTATAAAATAAAAATTCGAAACTTTGAGAAAAGAAAGTCGGGATAATGAGATAAAAAACTTTAATTATGAGATAAAAAGTGTAAATTGAGCAACATACTCAGAAAGACTTAAGCACAATTTGTATCTCATATTTTCTCAATTATGACTTTTTATCTTTGAACTATGATTTTTCCCATCTCATAATTATGACTTTTTATCTCATACTTTTGACTTACTTATCTCCTAATTTCGACCTTTCATCTCATAGTTAGGACTTTTTATCTCATAATTCAACTCTTGTAATTTCAACTTTTTTCGCTCATAAATAAAATATTCCTAACCCATTATTTAGAATTTTTGTTGAACATTTATGACTTTTTAATCTTATGATTCCAAGTTTTTTCCTCATATAAACTTTCTTATTTCATCAGTCGAAATTACTTCTAAAAAATATGACTTTTTAATCTCATAATTTCGAGTTTTTCCTAGTATAAACTTTTTTATCCCATCATTTGGATTTTTTATCTAAAAATGAGGACTTTTCATCTAGTAATTATGACGTATCATCGAGTTATTGTTTCAGTGGCGGGAAAGGTTGTAATTGCCAGTTAGTTCTATATTAAGTAAGCACAGTATAATGCTGTATGACATTCATAACTGCAAGTATTAAGTCTGACATTGACAAAAATGCCCAAGTAAAAAATGGACATCCTGCTAGGTTGAGGATGTCGTTGTGGCTTGTGCAGCCCTTTGAGATATTGGTGATTTCGGGTTATATAAGTAAACATTGATTGATTGATTGATATGCCACACTTATGGACAGATTTTGACAGACTTGTGAAGACTTTTGAAGACAAAATATGCATTTTCTGCACGTTTTGGTTGAGCTCCTGGAAGATGGGATCTGCTTTGTTTATAATTGTGTTGTGTTTAATTGGTGGTAATTGAAACAATCATGCAGAAGTGCGTGGTGTTTAAGTTCATATTATCAAAAAAAAGCTGTGATAAATTCCTTCCAACTCCCCAAATTTGCACAGAGAGAGCGTGTCACTCCCAGAAAAGACCAATTTTGCAGTTTCAGCCTGATGTGACTTTCAAGATGAAGCCTCTGATCCCACTCGTTTCCGTTTGTGTCTTTGTTTTGGCGAGAAAGCAAGCGCCTGAAATGAGCTTTGTGTTATTGCACAGCAACAATCAATACATCCTCGCTTAACCACCTCTGATCGCCTTTTAATCGCCTGACGACGATCGCTTTGACTTCATCGCCAGTTAATTGTTTGCACTTAATCATCCCGGCAGCGATGCTTCTGTGTTTGCTTCATTGCCGCTTTGGTAATCTTTATTTGTTTCTTACAACAAACATTATACGCTATTTCCTTGAATATAGTATGCGCCTGCCTAGAATTACTGCCGGGTCAAACTCATTTCGCAAAATATTATTTTTATTAGCGCATGTCTAGAATTTCCACAGGGTCAAACTCGTCACGTCACGAGTGACACTTCACCTGTCATCATTTTAAAAATGGAGGAGGCTGATTTCAATCATTTGAAATCGCATAAAGGGAAGAAATTTAAGAGCTTTTCAGTCGGATTTAAGGTCCAAGCTATTGAATATGCGAAAAAGAACAGTAAGCAGCTATGTTTTATTAATATACCGTAGCTGCGTGTGTCAAATATTAACATTAAATGACTCCCGCTTCCTGGTGGTAGAGGGCACTAGTGATCCTTCTTGCGACTACTCGGCTGCAGAAGAAGTGACAACAAGCAGCAAGAGTGAGCAGCGCTAGTTTATTTTTTCCTGTCGCTTGCACTTTTAACATGGAGGATTACATATCTAAAATAAAACAGTTTTTTAAACTGGACTTTCAATGGAAGCAGGAGGTAATAAAGGAAGATATCCATCGAGACAGAGAGACTTTTAAAACTGAAGAAAGATAAGGAAAACTTCTATAAACAAGTTATCGATGCTTTTGATCAGAAGGAGCTGCGCATGGACTTCATTTATAAGTAAAGGTAAGACCATAATAACGTTTTTTCTATTAAATGTGCTTTTCATGATGCTATCCTTACGTCACACTCAAATTTTTAAGCGCAGGCCTAAATTTACCACATGCCTTTGGTAAGCGCCGGAGTGAGAAGAGGTTTTAAATTAACTAGCGCCCCGGCGGTTATTCAAGTAAATACGGTATTCCGAAAAGGAGTGGGAAGAAGTAGCATTTATTTAACACTTTCCCATAACCTCTCTACATGGAAAAAACAAGATAAAAAGATGCATATTTCACTAATTTGGAGTTGATGTAGCAGCTCACCAACTGAATATGTCAATGTAGCAAAATAAGCTGTCTAGCTCTCTAAAAGTAACATTTGTACTTTTTATCTTAAAACACAAATTACATGTTGGCTTTACATTAAAAGGTAAACAAATATTTACAATGTCTACGGAAGAAAAAAAAATTAAAGATGCAACTTTCACCAATTTTGAGGTGATTTAGCAGCTCACTGGCTCAATATGTCAATATAGCAAAATAAAATGGCTAGCTCTCTAAAAGTAAAGTTTCTACTGTATATCTTAAAACACATTTTGGCTTTAAATTAAAAGGTCAACAAATATTTACAATGTCAATGGAGAAATATAAAAGATGCAACTTTCACAAATTCAGAGGTGATGTAGCGGCTCACCTGCTCAATATGTCAATATAGCGAAATAAGCTAGTTAGCTCTCTAAAAGTAAAGTTTCTACTTTATATCTTAAAACACATTTTGGCTTTACATTAAAAGGTAAACGAATATTTACAATGTCAACGAAGAAAAATAAAATATGCAACTTTCACCAATTTATAGGTGATGTAGCAGCTCACCGGCTTAACATGTCAATACAGCAAAATAAGCTAGTTAGCTCTCTAAAAGTCAAGTTTCTACTGTATATCTTAAAACACATATTGGCTTTAAATTAAAAGGTCAACAAATATTTACAATGTCAATGGAGAAATATAAAAGATGCAACTTTCACCAATTCAGAGGTGATGTAGCGGCTCACCTGCTCAATATGTCAATATAGCGAAATAAGCTAGTTAGCTCTCTAAAAGTAAAGTTTCTACTTTATATCTTAAAACACATTTTGGCTTTACATTAAAAGGTAAACGAATATTTACAATGTCAACGAAGAAAAAAAAAAATGCAACTTTCACCAATTTCTAGGTGATGTAGCAGCTCACCGGCTTAACATGTCAATACAGCAAAATAAGCTAGTTAGCGCTCTAAAAGTAAAGTTGATACTTTATATCTTAAAACACACTTTGGCTTTACATTAAAAGGTAAAAAAATATTTACAAATATGCCAAATTTACTGCTAAATATGCCTGAAATAATGCATCCTTGTGAGTTTTCTCGAAATATATCCTTTTTTAAGGATTGCAAACACAAAATTTTTTTTTTTTTTACTCAATATGACGGTAATGTTCTTAGAATCCTGAGATAAGGCGAAAAAAGCAATAAAAGTGTATTCCATCATAACTCCTGAACCTAACATGCAATATGTCAAAAAATCCCTGCAATTTTTAATCTCTGTGCGTTTTACTAGAATCAATTGTTTGTGTAAAGTTTGCAAATAGAAAAAATAGGTTTTACTCACCATGACTGTAGGCTGTCACACTCAATATTACAGTTTTTTTAAATATAACTCCCAAACTACACATCCAAAATGGCTAATAATGCCTGGAGAAATGTATCTTTGTGAGTTTTACTGGAAAAAACTATATTTTGCAAGGTTTGCAAAGACCCAAGTGGGATTTTTACTCAATATGATAGTATAACTGTCAAACTAAATATGAAAGTAATTTACACATAACTTCATATATATAAATATAGATATATCAATCAATCAATGTTTACTTATATAGCCCTAAATCACTAGTGTCTCAAAGGGCTGCACAAACCACTACGACATCCTCGGTAGGCCCACATAAGGGCAAGGAAAACTCACACCCAGTGGGACATCGGCGACAATGATGACTATGAGAACCTTGGAGAGGAGGAAAGCAATGGATATCGAGCGGGTCTAACATGATACTGTGAAAGTTCAATCCATAATGGATCCAACACAGTCGCGAGAGTCCAGTCCAAAGCGGATACAACACAGCAGCGAGAGTCCCGTTCACAGCGGAGCCAGCAGGAAACCATCCCAAGCGGAGGCGGATCAGCATGTCAATATAGTAAAGTAGTTATTCTGCTTAGAGCAGAGGGCACCAACCTTTTTGAAACCAAGAGTTACTTCTTGGGTACTGATTAATGCGAAGGGCTACCAGTTTGATACACACTTAAATAAATGGCCCGAAATAGCCAATTTACTCAATTAATCCTTAAATAAATAAATCATACATATATATAAAAAATGGGTAGTTTTGTCTCTTATTCCGTCGTACATTTTTTTTCCTTTTACGGAAGGTTTTTTGTAGAGAATAAATGATGAAAAGAAAAAACACACTTAATTAAACAGTTTAAAAGAGGAAAAAACATGAAAAAAATGCAAATACAATTTTGAAACATAGTTTATCTTCCATTTTGACTCTTTAAAATTCAAAACTCAACCGAAAAAAATGAATAGAAAAAACTAGCTAATTCGAATCTTTTTGGAAAAAAAATAAAAACATTATTTATGGAACATTATTTTAGTTATTTTTCCTGATTAAGATTAATTTTAGAATTTATATGATATGTTTTGAATAGGTTAAAATCCAATCTGCACTTTGTTAGAATATATAACAAATTGGACCAAGCTATATTTCTAACAAAGACAAATCATTATATCTTCTAGATTTTCCAGAACGAAAATGTTTAAAGAAATTCAAAAGACTTGGAAATAAGATTTAAATTTGATTCCACAAGGTTTTCTAGATTTGCCAGAATAATTTTTTTTGAATTTTAATCATAATAAGTTTGAAGAAATATTTCCCAAATATTCTTCGTCGAAAAAACAGAAGCTAAAATGAAGAATCAAATTAAAATGTATTTATTATTCTTTACAATAATAAAATAAAATAAAAAACTTGAACATTGATTTAAATTGTCAGGAAAGAAGAGAAAGGAATTTAAAAGGTAAAAATCCTAAAATCATTTTTAAGGTTGTATTTTTTTCTCTGAAATTGTCTTTCTGAAAGTTATAAGAAGCAAAGTAAGAATATAAATTTATTTATTTCAACAAGTGAAGACCAAGTCTTTAAAATATTTTCTTGGATTTTCAAATTCTATTTGAGTTTTGTCTCTCTTATAATTAAAAATGTCCAGCAAAGCGAGACCAGCTTGCTAGTAAATAAATGCAATTTAAAAAATAGAGGCAGCTCACTGGTAAGTGCTGCTATTTGAGCTATTTTTAGAACAGGCCAGCGGGCGACTCATCTGGTCCTTACGGGCGACCTGGTGTTGGTGACCCCTGGCTTACAATATTGGTGAACATTCCAGTCACGACAACTAAATACTAATCATTGGCTCTGTGATGAGGTGGCGACTTGTCCAGGGTGAACCCCGCCTTCTGCCCGATTGTAGCTGAGATAGGGGCCAGCGCCCCCCTTGACCCCAAAAGGGAATAAGCGGTAGAAAAATGGATGGATGCAATTATAAGCAAGGAAATGTGGTGAATGATTAACCAAAGAAATGCCGGAGAGGGTGAAGCTGATGTCGGTGTTTGAGGGGGAATTAAGCCGCCATGACAGCACAAGCTCTTTTCCGCCACAAAGATGGCGGTCACAGCGCCGAGACGTGTCGGAGCCGAGCTCAGCACAAATGAAGGTGAGACAAAACCCGGCCTGAGAGGTGTGTTTTATCTGCTGTGCGCGGGGACATGTTTAAGGGCCAGTAGGCCTTTGTGAGCGCTCCTCTATTTATTTAATACAATTGTAGTGTGGCCGGCAGAAGAATAAACAGGCTGAGGAGACACAGGAGCTTCTTTGGGCCGGATAAAAGCCCGTGTAAGGACACAAAAGGGGGACGTTTCCAGCGCGGAAAGTAAATTCTTTTGAAGTGGAACTAATCATCTGAGGGATGGTTGTGGTTGTCCTAACAACGCAGCTGAATCGGAATGAGCCTCCCTTTTTCTGTGGCAGATATGTTTTCTTTTCTGCATTGAGAGCTGATGATGATCGTACTTTCACGCCCTGTCCGCCCGCATTGTCCGGCCCGACTCCTTTGCGGGATAAGTCTTCACTTGGAGACGCCGAGCGCACGGTGGGTGACTCCCGGCCCGTGACGTCAGCCCTTTTAGGCTTTTTAATGCCTGCAACATGAAAGGAGGGGAGCAAATCCTCCCCGAGATGAACACTGCTTTTCTGCCACTCTGAAAAGATCAAGACTTTTAGACTTGTCATGTTTTGTAAGGCAGCGCTCACTCCTCACCTCGCAGCCACAACAACTCCAAAGCAACTTCTGGAACATGACGACAACAGGCCAACGGTCTTATTTTAGGACTTTGTTTTGAAAAGTAACTTTAAACATGTTTTCAAGCATGACTTATCCTGGTACCTGCAGGTAACAAGTTTAACACACTAAAATAACAAAGAGTACATTCTTATTTTTTTATTTTTTTAAAGAATGCAAATACATATATAAAAGCATGTTTACCATACCAAAATAAAAAATGTATACATAAAAAAAGAAAATAAGAATTATTTATATATATATATATATACATACATATATATATATATAATTTATTTTGTCATTTTAATATATATATATATAATTTATTTTGTCATTTTTTATATATATATATATGTCTCAATTGGATTATATATTATATGGATTATATATTATTATTGAATTATATATATATATATATATATGTATTTAAATATATATATATATATATATATATATTATATATGTATATATATATATATATATATATGTATATATATATGTATATATATATATATATATATATATATATATATATATATATATATATATATATATATATATATATATATATATATATATATATATACATATATGTATGTATATGTGTGTGTGTGTGTGTATACATACATTAACAATGTGTACTGTGTGAGCAGGTAAAGTATGCAAAATAAAATAAAAAAAACAAAAAAAACATACAAAATAAATACGATTATGTTTAGCATGAGAAAAAAATCCATAAAATATTATTTTAAATTAGCTTGCACACATAAGTAAATAAAAAAAGTAGGTTTAATGTTCACTTTCTGTTCTCAATCTGTCCATAATAGACTCCATAAATCATACAGTTATGAAAAAATATATATACATAAATATATATATATATAAAAGTGAAGTAAGTTGTATTTTATATAGTGAGATGATTATAATTATCAAAACGTTCAAAATGTTCTTTTGAGTTTGAACCGTTTTTGGGTCTTAACATGGATCATATTAGTACATTGTTGCATGTCTTTACTTAATCTCTTCCATAATTTAATTCCACATACTGATATACCAAAGGTTTTAAATGTTGTGCGTACATACACATCTTTCGTGCAAAAGTGAAAAAAAAAAAAAAATGCATAGAATTAATACGTAACTATTTAGCACATAAACACACTTTAATTTAAAAGCAATTAGATTGCAAACATGATTGAAAAAAAAAAGTTTAGCGTGCTAAACTGAAAAAAAAAAAGAATACATACCTTATACATTAGCTTTGGTTTAACTTGCAGAAACAAAAATAATACAAAATAGAACATAAAAGGTTGCACACACTAAAAAGAAATGCAGGTTTATTACCATGCAAAACAAACAAAAGAACTACAGATCAAATGAATACATTTATGTTCAGCACGCAGAAAACTAAATAACTGTAAAATAACTCAGTTTGCACACATAAATGAAGAAAAGTAGAAAAGGTTTGGCTTGCAAAATTAACAAAAGAGAATAACATATGTTTATGTTCACCATATGAAAACAAAGTAAATGAAGGTAAAATAAATGAGGTTGCACAAAACTAAAGAAAAACAGTAGGTTTACCGTGCAAAACTTAAAAAAAACATAAAGAATAAATATATTTATCATGAATACATTAGATTGCACACGAAAACAATAGCAGAATAAAGCGTGTAATATAGAAAAGAATAAATATGCAAAAGCAAAATAAATACATAAATGCAATTTGCACGTATAAATAAAGATAAAAAATAGCAGGTTTGGCATGCGTGCAAATTAAGAAAAAAATATTGATTAAACATGTTTAAAATGAGCATGCAAAAACAAAATATAAAATATAAAATCATTTACTTTGCACACGACACATAAAGAAAACAATAATTTAGCATGCAAAAAAATCTAAGTAAAAACAAAAGTACAAACAATAAACAGAATGTAGGAAAAAGGCTTTTTTTATAATGTAAAACTAATTTAAAAAAAAGGTGCAGAATTTTCAGTTTAAAGTACAATTGGAGTATTGTTGACACACTGATGTGGAGCGGTCTATCTGACACACACTGACGTGGAACACTTTATCCATTGATCCGTCTGTGATTGATTGAAATGCGGAAGAACGCAGCAAGTGAACGGTCAGCAGAAGATGTTGCGTGTAAATCACCTTCCTAATTATTGTCCCGGGCCCCCACCATAACTCCCACCGCTCTTTTGTTTCAAGATGAAGGGACACAACTGTGGCCTCACACACACACACACACACACACACACACACACACACACACCCTCCTCCCGCCGTGCGCCCTCAGGGGAAAGCCTGGAAAAGGTAGCCGGGCCGCTTGACCTCAGACGGAGGGAATTCCAATCTTTACTGTTCTTAAATCTTCATTTTCACACCGGCTTTGCCTGGGAGTCCTAAAAGGTCCTGCCTCGCCGCTCCTTCACTTCAATGGCCGCTCGGCCGTTTTTATTGTCTCAGTGGGGCTATTAGGGGGTTCAGGCGGCAGTCATCCTGCAGCACAAAGGTGGACCGGCGGTCCGGGTCCAGCAGAACTTGCAGAAAACTGCACGGTGATCTATAATGGATGATCCATCATGTAAGAACATCTTTGTAGAGCAGCTATACATCCCTACACCGTTGTATCACATATTATACAATATACAGTATGTACTTTAGCAGCATTGCATTATGCATAAGCACTCTTCTTGATCATTTATTCAATAAGGCAGAGGAGTTTTTATCATTTTCCAGCAGATCACGCTGGTAAAAAGATGAACTGTTGGTGATGAGTTAAAACTCCTTGACTTCATCATGAGCTGACATTTTTTGTCCATTGAATAAAAACAATACTTTACCAAGAACTACTCTACTTTGACAAAAAAATGTATTACCGTATTTCCTTGAATTGCCGCCGGGGCGCTAATTCATTTAAAACCTCCTCTCACTCCGGCGTTTACCAAAGGCATGCGGTAAATGTAGGCCTGCGCTTATAAATTTGAGTGTGATGTAAGGATACCATCATGAAAAGCACATTTAATAAAAAAAAACGTTATTATGGTCTTACCTTTACTTATAAATGAAGTCCATGCGCAGCTCCTTCTGATCAAAAGCATCGATAACTTGTTTATAGAAGTCTTCCTTATCTTTCTTCAGTTTTAAAAGTCTCTCTGTCTCGATGGAGATCTTCCGTTATTACATCCTGCTTCCATTGCTTCTGATCAAAAGCATCGATAACTTGTTTATAGAAGTCTTCCTTATCTTTCTTCAGTTTTGGGCGGCTATAGTTCGGTTGGTAGAGCGGCCGTGCCAGCAACTCGAGGGTTGCAGGTTCGATTCCCGCTTCCGCCATCCTAATCACTGCCCCTGTGTCCTTGGGCAAGACACTTTACCCACCTGCTCCCAGTGCCACCCACCCTGGATTAAATGTAACTTAGATATTGGGTTTCACTATGTAAAGCGCTTTGAGTCACTCGAGAAAAGCGCTATATAAATATAATTCACTTCACTTTTAAAAGTCTCTCTGTCTCGATGGAGATCTTCCTTTATTACCTCCTGCTTCCATTGAAAGTGTAAGGACTGTTTGGCATTGTGGTGCTGGTTTCGATCCCCTCGAGGATGCGTTGACGTGAACACAACAAAGGTAAGATCTTAAAATATTTATTTAAAAAAAAGAGAGCTCTGAACAGAAATACTGGAGCTAATAGAAAGGCAAACCAAAAACGCTACGACGAAAACTAGGAAATACAAACAGAAAACTAAACTTGGCATGAAAGCACAAACATGTAAAAAGAAAAACAATTAGCATGTGAGCTAAGAAAAGGCAGGTGGCTTAGCATATGAGCTAGCGAGAATAAACGTAGAAAAAGTAGCAGTCGTCACTTGTTGCATGAGAGCAAATTAGGATCCGAGAATGAGTGAACAGAAAAAGGCAAGCTTAAATAAGGAAGTAATCAACAGTGACAGGTGTGCAGGGACCGTGATTGTAGCAGGTGAACTAATGAGCTAGCATGGTGACAGACTAAACAGGAAATAAAGACGGCAAACAGGGTGATACAAAAATGCAACAATAAACCATAATATGGGAAGATCGGAGTACGGATCTTAACAGAAAGTCCAGTTTAGAAAACGGTTTTATTTTAGATATGTAATCCTCCATGTTAAAAGTGCAAGCCAGAGGAAAAAATAAACAATCACTCTTGCTGCTTGTTGTCACTTCTTCTGCAGCCGAGTAGTCGCAAGAAGGATCACTAGCGCCCTCTACCACCAGGAGGCGGGAGTCATTTAATGACTCATATTTGACACACGCAGCTACGGTATATTAATAAAACATAGCTGCTTACTGTTCTTTTTAGCATATTCAATAGCCTGGAGCTTAAATCCTACTGAATAGCTCTTAATCTTCTTCCCTTTATGCGATTTCAAATGATTGAAATCAGCCTCCTCCATTTTGAAAATGATGACAGGTGAAGTGTCACTCGTGACGTGACGAGTTTGACCCGGTGGAAATTCTAGGCATATGCTAATTATTTTGTGAAATGAATTTGACCCGGCGTTAATCCTGAGCCGGCGGTAATGCTAAGCATGCGCTAATTATTTTGCGGAACAAGTTTGACCCAGCAGTAATTCTAGGCAGGTGCATACTATATACAAGGAACTATGGTAGATTGCTTTCTGTTTGCAAAAGGTGCTGTTTCTATTATTTTGGCTTTTTAAGTCATTATGATATTTCTGTCACTACATTACAAACCCCAAAAGCAGTGAAGTTGTCATCTTGTGTAAATGGTAAATAAAAAGAGAATACAACAAATACTTTTCAACTTATATTCAATTGAATGGACTACAAAGACAAGATATTTCATCTTCACACTGACAAACTTCTTATTTTTTAGAAAAATGTTGGCTCATTTGGAATTTGATGCATGCAACATGTTTCAAAAAAGCTGGCACAAGTGGCAAAAAAGAGTGACAAAGTTGAGGAATGCTCATCAAAGACTTATTTGGAACATCCCACAGGTGAACAGGCTAATTGGGAACAGGTGGGTGCCATGATTGGCTATGAAATGCTCACTCATTCACAAACAAGGACGGGGCGAGGGTCACCACTTTGTCAACAAATGCCTGAGCAAATTGTTGAAGAAAAACATTTTTCAACAAGGAATTTAGGGATTTCACCATGTAATATCTGTGATATCATTAAAAGGTTCAGAGAATGTGGAGAAATCACTGCAGGTAAGCCATGATATTACGCACCTTCCATCCCTTAGGTGGTACTGCATCAAAAAGCCACATCGGTGTGTAAAGGATATCACCACATTGGCTCAGGAAGGCTTCAGAAAACCACTGTCAGTAACTACAGTTGGTCGCTACATCTGTACGTGCAAGTTAAAACTCTACTATGCAAAGCCAAAGCCATTTATCAACAACACCCAGAAATGCTGCCAGCTTTGCTGGGCCCGAGCTCATTTATGATGGACTGATGCAAAGTGGACAAGTGTTCTGTGGTCTGACGAGTCCACATTTTTAATTGTTTTCGGAAACTGTGGACCAAAAAGGAAAAGAACCATTCGGACTTTTCTAGGTGCAAAGTCAGCATGTGTGATGGTATGGGGGTGTATTAGTGGCCAATGCATGGCTAACTTACACATCTGTGAAGGCACCATTAATGCTGAAAGGTACATACAGATTTTGGAGCAACATATGTTGCCATCCAAGCAACGTTATCATGGACGCCCCTGATTATTTCAGTAAGACGATGCCAAGCCAGGTGTTACAACAGCGTGGCTTCATAGTAAAAGAGTGCGGGTACTAGACTGGCCTGCCTGTAGTCCAGACATTGAAAATGTGTGAAGGCTAAAATATGAGGAAGGAGACTGTTGAACAACTTAAGCTGTACATCAAGCAAGAATGGGAAAGAATTCCACTTCAAAAATGTGTCTCCTCAGTTCCCAAACCTGCACTGAGTGTTGTTCAAAGGAAAGGCCATGTAACACACTGGTAAAAATACTTTTTTTGCAATGTGTTGCTGCCATTACATTCTAAATTCATGATTATTTGCCAAAAATAAGAATGTTTGTCAGTGTGAACATGAAATATCTTGTCTTTGCAGTCTATTCAATTGAATATAAGTTGAAAACAATTATTGTATTCTCTTTTTATTTAGCATTTACACAAGGTGACAACTTCACTGGCTTCGGCTTTTGGACATTCATCAGCCAGAATTTTATTTCAATAACAATCTTTCACTGCTGCAATCCATGGAAGTCAGGTTTGTTGTTGTTGGGCTGCAGTACTTGATGATGTCACACAAGGGGGCGTGTCCAAGCATGACACTACGGATAGAATGGTGAGGACTTTTGCATATAGAAGTTCATGATTTTGCATCCTTTGACTGGACACTGATATTGTTCAGTGGGTGCTGCTGTTTTTGGCGAGCAAAAGTTCAAACCAGATTAGCATCAACTCACCAAAGTTACTATAAATTACTATAAGATTGCGCCGTTTTGTTAATCACACCATCTCGTTAGTCATTGGCCCTGCAGTTGATTAATGACATGATTTATTCAAGATGTCAAGCACTATTCAATTCCAATTTTTAGGGTGACGATTCGATTTAGAACTGAATCTCAATCCAACATGATTCTGGATTCAAACCCATTCCCAGAAAATATTTGAGTATAGTTGCTGACACATGACGTATACGGGCAGCAAAGCAGTGGAAATGACCTAAAAATACATTTTTACAAAAATTAATTCTTAAGAAAAAAATATATGTATTTGTATTAAAAGAAATATGGATATTTGAAAATTAATAATCAATTTTGAATGTGAATAAATTACTTGTTGCACTCTTTATGCCCCCAAATCCTCCGTTCCAAATCGCCTAACCTCCTCCAACCTCCACGGACAAAGCTACGAACTATGGGAGACCGGGCTTTCTGCTCCGCTGCTCCCAGTCTGTGGACCGCTCTCCCTAACCACCTGAGCGTACCTCAGACTTTGAAAGCTTTTTAAAAAAGGCTTTAAAACCCATCTTTTTAAAAAAGGCTTTTTTTTAGATATGCATGCTGGTTCTAGCTATTGGGCTGTTTCTAGTTTTATATTTTATTTATTTTTATTATCTTTTTATTATTATTATTATTATTATAGCAATTTCTTTTACACTTTGGCACTTTGAGGTTGTTTGCTCAATATAAGGTGCTTTATTTTTTTTTGTACAAATAAAATCTATTATTATTTTTATTATTATCATGCAGAGGCAAGCCTTCCATCTTTGTAAGTATGCTGATTTTCTCCATGTTTTTTTTTTTAATGAATAAATCACTTCTTTATCTGGTTCCTCCTTATTTATGCTTTTTTTGTGTAGAGATTCCAGTTGCTCACAAGACATACTTGGCATCTTGGACAATAATATTTCAGATATGTTGCTCCATGGTCATGGAACAACTTACTTAGCTTGATGACATTACGATAGCAGGTACAAATAAGAATGGCAGCACCCCTACAGACTTCACACATGGAACACTTCTAGTAAAAATGTTTTTAGTTATATTGTAAAACTTACAAACCTTGCCTGGAGTGAATCCTTTCGAGCACCAATGCTATTTCCGGTTAGTGGCATCAAAACAGGAAGTACATTTTTAATCAGCAATACCTACAGTGTGCAAACTCGTCCAAAAGATGGCGCCACAGCACAAACAATAACGCACCATTTTGGTCCTCTGCTTGGGTTTAAGCAAACTATTGAACACAAAACATTATGAGCACTAGCAAAATAAATAAATTAGGTGCTCCATCTTAAAAGCCGCTGTCGTCAAATTCTAAGACAAAAGTAGCATTTATTTGTCCGGAATTTATAATAAATAGCTATTTTTCAATTGACTTCAAAAAGAGGAAGCTCGCTGGGTCTTGTTCCATTAAATCATTGTGAGTTAAAAGTGATGACGTCACGTTATCCATTGGAAAATGCCTTTTTAGAAAATATGATTGGCTTGAGCAGCTAGGAGACTCCAAGAGTGACAAACAATAGAACAGTGGGATGGGCTGGAAAGGACAGATTAAATAAAATATATATTAAAAATGTTTTTTTACTCGGGACTACCCGTGGGCCAGGTTTTGAAAGTGCCAACACAGGTTATATTCCTATGCTACTGTGTTAACGTAATCACAAAGTAAACACATCGGCTTTCACACTGAACTTTCAATAAGTTCATTATCCTGCCCTCGCTACTCAGTTCCAGCGTGCGCGGCTAGACAGATAGTTAACAGAATGAAGAAACAGAAGCTCAGTTTTGTTAATGATTGATGTTCCTTCTTTTGAACAATTTTTTTCCCCTCAGTTTAGTTTTTTTTAGATTTCTTCCTTCATTTGGGTTTGTAGGACCGGAAATAGAAACATAGCACAGACTTTACAAAAGTATAACGTTCATTGTGTATTTTACATCAATAAAATAGGTTTTATGTCAATACAGTCGAACAATAAATGACAGATGTTTGCATGTATAGATATTAAACAACGTACACTGTAATCATTGCGCACAATACATATGGCTCAACACAATTAAAATTTAAGGTGTAGCGATATTGCCCTCTGTTGGTTAAATTTAGCGCTTCATGTATGATTGTTACGACCACAAATATATAAAAAAAAAAACATGAAGTCAGAAATTTCTATACAAAATAATATAAATATATTTTTGCACTAAATTTTTCATAGTCCTGATTTATTTGGATATTTTTAGGGGGGGTTGAATTTTGAAAACTGATTTTTGGTTTGAATGAGTAGTCTTCTTCTACTCACCACACTGCTGCTTCAGTGTGACACACATGCCTCACTGTTGCCCCCTGCAGTTTGGAGGGAGTACTGCACACATGAGAAACCCATGTTTTAATGGTTCCATCAAGCCTATTAGGGTGAAGTTTGGCGGACCAAATAAACAACTTTGGAGGGCCGAATGTGACCCGCAGGCCACCAGTTGCTTAGATCTGACCCTAGAGTGCCGGGTCGGTCAGTACCTATTTGGTAGTGCATGTAGCCTGGCGGCAAAAACTGCTCCTCGCTATAATCTATTAAACTGTCAATAATGCATTTAACATGATCAGATCTCCTTCTAAAGTAGTTTAAAGCTTTAAGCTTCATATTGACACCAGTATCGCCCTCTTGTGGTGTAAAAGTATAGTCTCATAACTTCCTTCTACATGCTCCGATCTTCCTGAAATTTTTGATGGTGGGTCGGGCGGGAAAGGACACGACTGCATGTGTCATGTATGGCCGTCGACTTAACCCAGAAGTGCAAAACGTGGCGGGGGCCCCCTCAGCCCGGCCCCTAGCTTTAATTATGTAACTGTCCACATTTTTAAGATTCTACACCCAAAAATTATGTATTTGTTGTTATTGGAATTATTATTATTATTATTCAATCAATCAATCAATGTTTATTTATATAGCCCCAAATCACAAATGTCTCAAAGGACTGCACAAATCATTACGACTACGACACCCCCCCCCCATGTTGAAAATAAATGGTCAATATACCAACCCCTCCATATCCCACATTTCTCATCGGTTTGGAAGCGTTCCAACATCCACACACTCCACTCACCCTGGACATTCAAGCCAGATTCTTAAAATTCCCTGATTATCCGGAATCACCAGGATCCCCCCCTCCCATCCCCTGTTGAAAAAGGTCAATATACAAACCCCTCCATATCCCACATTTTTCATCGGTTTCGAAGCGTTCCAACATTTTTTACCCTAATTCGGACCTTTCAACCATCCACCCACATTACTCACTACTCGTGTTTTCCCTTTCCCTTAATTTTCGTTTTTTGGGGGAATTTCCCAGAATGTTCTCCTCGTTAACAATGAATGGGTATTTTACAATCTACTGCATATCCCACATTTTTCATTTGATTCGAACCGTTCCAACATCCACACACTCCACTCAGCCTGGACATTCAAGCCAGATTCTGAAAATTCCCTGATTCTCTTGAATTACCAGGATTCCCCCCGCCCCCCAAGCCCTGTTGAAAATGAATGGTCAATATACAAACTCCTCCATATCCCACATTTCTCATCGGTTTGGAAGCGTTCCAACATCCACACACTCCACTCACCCTGGACATTTAAGCCAGAATCTTAAAATTCCCTGATTATCCGGAATTACCAGGATCCCCCCTCCCATCCCCTGTTGAAAAAGGTCAATATACAAACCCCTCCATATCCCACATTTCTCATTGGTTTCGAAGCGTTCCAATATTTTTTACCCTGATTCGGACCTTTCAACCATCCACCCAAATTACTCACTACTTGTGTTTTCCCTTTCCCCAAATTTAAATTTTTGGGGGGGAATTTCCCAGAATTTTCTCCCCATTAACAATGAATGGGTGTTTTACAATCTACTGCATATCCCACATTTTTCATCCGATTCGAACCGTTCCAACATCCACACACTCCACTCAGCTTGGACATTCAAGCCAGATTCTTAAAATTCCCTGATTATCTGCAAACCACCAGGATCCCCCCGCCACCCAAACCCTGCGGAAAATGAATGGTCAATATACAAACTCCTCCATATCCCACATTTCTCATCGGTTTGGAAGCGTTCCAACATCCACACACTCCACTCACCCTGGACATTCAAGCCAGAATCTTAAAATTCCCTGATTATCCGGAATCACCAGGATCCCCCCCACCCCCATCCCCTGTTGAAAATAAACGGTCAATATACAAACCTCTCCATATCCCACATTTTTCATCTGATTCGAACTGTTCCAACATCCACACACTCCACTCAGGCTGGACATTTAAGCCAGATTCTTAAAATTCCCTGATTATCTGGAATCACCAGGATCCCCCCCACCCCCATCCCCTGTTGAAAAAGGTCAATATACAAACCCCTCCATATCCCACATTTTTCATCGGTTTCGAAGCGTTCCAACATTTTTTACCCTAATTCGGACCTTTCAAACATCCACCCCCATTACTCGCTACTCATGTTTTCCCTTTCCCCAAATTCTCATTTTTTGGGGAATTTCCCAGAATCTTCTCCCCATTAACAATGAATGGGTATTTTACAATCTACTGCATATCCCACATTCTTCATCCGATTCGAACCGTTCCAACATCCACACACTCCACTCAGCCTGGACATTCAGGCCAACATGATTACCGATCATGAATATTCACTGATTATCCAGAATTACCAGGATCCCCCCCTCCACCCAAACCCTGCGGAAAATAAATGGTCAATATACAAACTCCTCCATATCCCACATTTTTCATCGGTTTGGAAGCGTTCCAACATCCACACACTCCAGTCAGCCTGGACATTCAAGCCAGATTCTTAAAATTCCCTGATTATCCGGAATCACCAGGATCCTCCCCACCCCCATCCCCTGTTGAAAATAAATGGTCAATATATAAACCCCTCCATATCCCACATTTCTCATCGGTTTCAAAGCGTTCCAACATTTTTTACCCTAATTCGGACCTTTCAACCATCCACCCCCATTACTCGCTACTCATGTTTTCCCTTTCCCCAAATTCTCATTTTTTGGGGAATTTCCCAGAATTTTCTCCCCATTAACAATAAAAGGGTATTTTACAATCTACTGCATATCCCACATTTTTCATCCGATTCGAACCGTTCCAACATCCACACACTCCACTCAGCCTGGACATTCAAGCCAGCATGATTCCTGATCATGAAAATTCCCTGATTATCCAGAATTACCAGGACTCCCTCTCCACCCCCATGTTGAAAATGAATGGTCAATATACAAACCTCTCCATATCCCACATTTCTCATCGGTTTGGAAGCGTTCCAACATCTGCACACTCCACTCACCCTGGACATTCAAGCCAGATTCTTAAAATTCCCTGATTATCCGGAATCACCAGGATCCCCCCCACCCCCATCCCCATGTTGAAAATAAATGGTCAATATACAAACCTCTCCATATACCACATTTTTCATCCGTTTCGAAGCGTTCCAACATTTTTTACCCTGATTTGGACCTTTCAACCATCCACCCACATTACTCACTATTTGTGTTTTCCCTTTCCAAAAATTTTCGTTTTTTTGGGGAATTTCCCAGAAATTTCTCCCCATTAACAATAAATTGGTATTTAACAATCTACTGCATATCCCACATTTTTCATCCGATTCGAACCGTTCCAAAATCCACACACTCCACTCAGCCTGGACATTCAAGCCAGATTCTGAAAATTCCCTGATTCCCTTAAATTACCAGGATTCCCCCCGCCCCCCAAGCCCTGTTGAAAATGAATGGTCAATATACAAACCCTACGATACCCCACATTTCTCATCGGTTTGGAAGCGTTCCAACATCCACACACTCCACTCAGCCTGGACATTCAAGCCAGATTCTTAAAATTCCCTGATTATCCGGAATTACCAGGATCCTCACTCCCATCCCCTGTTGAAAAAGGTCAATATACAAACCCCTCAATATCCCACATTTTTCATCGGTTTCGAAGCGTTCCAACATTTTTAACCCTGATTCGGACTTTTCAACCATCCACCCACATTACTCACTACTCGTCTTTTCCCTTTCCCCAAAATTTTTGTTTTTTGGGGGAATTTCCCAGAAATTTCTCCCCATTAACAATGAACGGGTATTTTACAATCTACTGCATATCCCACATTTTTCATCCGATTCGAACCGTTCCAACATCCACACACTCCGCTCGGCCTGGACATTCAAGCCAACATGATCCCCGATCATGAAAATTCCCTGATTATCTGGAATTATCAGGACTCCCCCCCAACGCCATGTTGAAAATGAATGGTCAATATACAAACCTCTCCATATCCCACATTTCTCAGCGGTTTGGAAGCGTTCCAACATCCACACACTCCACTCACCCTGGACATTCAAGCCAGATTCTTAAAATTCCCTGATTATCCGGAATCACCAGGATCCTCCCCACCCCCATCCCCTGTTGAAAATAAATGGTCAATATACAAATCCCTCCATATCCCACATTTCTCATCGGTTTCGAAGCGTTCCAACATTTTTTACCCTGATTCGGACCGTTCAACCATCCACCCACATTACTCAATATTCATGTTTTCCCTTTCCAAAAATTTTCGTTTTTTTGGGGAATTTCCCAGAAATTTCTCCCCATTAAGAATGAATTGGTATTTAACAATCTACTGCATATCCCACATTTTTCATCCGATTCGAACCGTTCCAACATCCACACACTCCACTCAGCCGGGACATTCAAACCAGCATGATTCCCGATCCTGAAAATTCCCTGATTATCCAGAATTACCAGGACTCCCCCCCACCCCATGTTGAAAATGAATGGTCAATATACAAACCTCTCCATATCTCACATTTTTCATTGATTTGGAAGCGTTCCAACATCCGCACACTCCACTCACCCTGGACATTCAAGCCAGATTCTTAAAATTCCCTGATTATCCGGAATTACCAGGATCCTCACTCCCATCCCCTGTTGAAAAAGGTCAATATACAAACCCCTCCATATCCCACATTTCGCATCGGTTTCGAAGCGTTCCAACATTTTTTACCCTGATTCGGACCTTTCAACCATCCACCCACATTACTCACTACTCGTGTTTTCCCTTTACCCAAATTTTTGTTTTTTGGGGGAAATTCCTAGAATGTTCTCCTCGTTAACAATGAATGGGTATTTTACAATATACTGCATATCCCACATTTTTCATCCGATTCGAACCGTTCCAACATCCACACACTCCACTCAGCCTGGACATTCAAGCCAGCATGATTCCCGATCATGAAAATTCCCTGATTATCCGGAATTACCAGGACTCCCCCCCACCCCATGTTGAAAATGAATGGTCAATATACAAACCTCTCCATATCTCACATTTTTCATTGATTTGGAAGCGTTCCAACATCCGCACACTCCACTCACCCTGGACATTCAAGCCAGATTCTTAAAATTCCCTGATTATCCGGAATTACCAGGATCCTCACTCCCATCCCCTGTTGAAAAAGGTCAATATACAAACCTCTCCATATCTCACATTTCGCATCGGTTTCGAAGCGTTCCAACATTTTTTACCCTGATTCGGACCTTTCAACCATCCACCCACATTACTCACTACTCGTGTTTTCCCTTTACCCAAATTTTTGTTTTTTGGGGGAAATTCCCAGAATGTTCTCCTCGTTAACAATGAATGGGTATTTTACAATATACTGCATATCCCACATTTTTCATCCGATTCGAACCGTTCCAACATCCACACACTCCACTCAGCCTGGACATTCAAGCCAGCATGATTCCCGATCATGAAAATTCCCTGATTATCCAGAATTACCAGGACTCCCCATCCACCCCCATGTTGAAAATGAATGGTCAATATACAAACCTCTCCATATCCCACATTTTTCATCGATTTGCAAGCGTTCCAACATCCACACACTCCACTCAGCCTGGACATTCAAGCCAGATTCTTAAAATTCCCTGATTATCCGGAATTACCAGGATCCCCCCTCCCATCCCCTGTTGAAAAAGGTCAATATACAAATCCCTCCATATCCCACATTTCGCATCGGTTTCGAAGCGATCCAACATTTTTTACCCTGATTTTTCAGCCATCCACCCACATTACTCACTATTCGTGTTTTCCCTTTCCCAAAATTTTAGTTTTTTTGGGGAATTTCCCAGAAATTTCTCCCCATTAAGAATGAATTGGTATTTAACAATCTACTGCATATCCCACATTTTTCATCCGAATCGAACCGTTCCAACATCCACACACTCCACTCAGCGTTTTTTTGGGGAATTTCCCAGAATTTTCTCCCCATTAACAATGAATGGTCAATATACAAACTCCTCCATATCCCACATTTCTCATCGGTTTGGAAGCGTTCCGACATCCACACACTCCACTCAGCCTGGACATTCAAGCCAGATTCTTAAAATTCCCTGATTATCTAGAATCACCAGGATCCCCCCCCCAACCCCTGTTGGAACTGAATGGTCAATATACAAACCTCTCCATATTTCACATTTCTCATCGGTTTGGAAGCGTTCCAACATCCACACACTCCACTCAACCCTGGACATTCAAGCATTTCACTTCCACTCACGCCTTTCGGCGTTTGGCGGCTTGCGCACGTCGGGCTTTCACACGCGATTCCGACCGTAATTGCAACTTCCAGATCTTATTCTCATTCTTAGCCCCCCAAGTCAGTTTACTCAGCCAACTAACAGACCGGTCGTGTTGTGTCCTGCACGGAAAAACTCTGCCTTTTTGTTGTTGTTGTCGTTCCCCCGTCATTTTCCCGCGCCAGTCGTAACGGGCTGGCCATTGTCGTGACGGCCGACTGGGAGCTGCTGGGAGAGGACGCCGGCGCCAGTTGGCTCGGCCGGTGGAAACACGAGGCGGCCACGGCGCCGCGTCTAATCTCCGCCGTTTCAGACGCAAAGGTCACTCGGCGGCGTCCGTATTCGTTTTGGGAGGACGTACACGCGGCGCGGTCAACATTCTGCCGCTCCTGCCAAATTTCCCACAACTGTGGGGTTTTGCGGCGGATGTAAAAATGTCAACTATAAACCCCGTTTCAATATGAGTTGGGAAATTGTGTTAGATGTAAATATAAACAGAATACAAGGATTTGCAAATCTTTTTCAACCCATATTCAGTTGAATATGCTACAAAGACAAGATATTTGATGTGCAAACTCAAACTTTCTTTTTTTTTGCAAATAATAATTAAGTTATAATTTCATAGCTGCAACACATGCCAAAGTAGTTGGGAAAGGGCATGTTCACCACTGTGTTACATCACCTTTTCTTTTAACAACACTCAATAAACGTTTGGGAACTGAGGAAACTAATTGTTGAAGCTTTGAAAGTGGAATTATTTCCTTTTCTTGTTTTATGTAGAGCTTCAGTCCTTCAACAGTCCGGGGTCTTGTTGTCGTATTTTACGCTTCATAATGCGCCACACATTTTCCATGGGAGACAGGTCTGGACTGCAGGCGGGCCAGGAAAGTACCCACACCCTTTTTTTACGAAGCCACGCTGTTGTAACATGTGCTGAATGTGGCTTGGCATTGTTTTGCTGAAATAAGCAGGGGTGTCCATGAAAAAGACGGCGCTTAGATGGCAGCATATGTTATTTCAAAAGCTGTATGTACCTTTCAGCATTAATGGTGCCTTCACAGATGTGTAAGTTAGCCATGCCTTGGCCACTAATGCACCCCCATACCATCACAATCAATCAATCAATCAATCAATCAACGTTTACTTATATATACTTATATAGCCCTAAATCACTAGTTTCTCAAAGGGCTGCACAAACCACTACGACATCCTCGGTAGGCCCAGATAAGGGCAAGGAAAACTCACACCTTTTTGAACTTTGCGTCGATAACAGTCTGGATGGTTCGCTTCCCCTTTGGTCCGGATGACACGATGTCGAATATTTTCAAAAACAATTTGAAATGAGGACTCGTCAGACCACAGAACACTTTTCCACTTTGCATCAGTCCATCTTAGATGATCTCGGGCCCAGAGAAGCTGGCGACGTTTCTGGATGTTTTTGATAAATGGCTTTCCCTTTGCAGAGTATAGTTTTAACTTGCACTTACAGATGTAGCGACCGACTGTAGTTACTGACAGTGGTTTTATGAAGTGTTCCTGAGCCCATGCGGTGATATCCTTTACACACTGATGTCGGTTTTTGATGCAGTACCGCCGGAGGGATCAAAAGTCTGTAATATCATCGCTTATGTGCAGGGATTTCTCCAGATTCTCTGAACCTTTTGATGATTTTACGGACTGTAGATGGTAAAATTCCTAAATTCCTTGCAATAGCTCGTTGAGAAATGTTGTTCTGAAACTGTTCGTCAATTTGCTTACAAAGTGGTGACGCTCACCCCATCTTTGTTTGGGAGTTACTTAGCATTTCACGGAAGCTGCTTTTTATACCCAATCATGGCACCCACCTGTTCCCAATTAGCCTGCACACCTGTGGGATGTTCCAAATAAGTGTTTGATGAGCATTCCCCAACTTTATCAGTATTTATTGCCACCTTTCCCAACTTCTTTGTCACGTGTTGCTGGCATCAAATTGTAAAGTTAATGATTATTTGCACACAAAAAAAAAATGTTTATGAGTTTGAACATCAAATATGTTGTCTTTGTAGCATATTCAACTGAATATCAATCAATCAATCAATGTTTACTTATATAGCCCTAAATCACTAGTGTCTCAAAGGGCTGCACAAACCACTATGACATCCTCGGTAGGCCCACATAAGGGCAAGGAAAACTCACACCCAGTGGGACATCGGTGACAATAATGACCCAGTGGGACGTCGGTGACAATGATGACTATGAGAACCTTGGAGAGGAGGAAAGCAATGGATGTTGAGCGGGTCTAACATAATACTGTGAAAGTTCAATCCATAATGGATCCAACACAGTCGCGAGAGTCCAGTCCAAAGCGGATCCAACACAGCAGCGAGAGTCCCGTTCACAGCGGAGCCAGCAGGAAATCATCCCAAGCGGAGGCGGATCAGCAGCGCAGAGATGTCCCCAGCCGATACACAGGCAAGCAGTACATGGCCACCGGATCGGACCGGACCCCCTCCACAAGGGAGAGCGGGACATAGGAGAAAAAGAAAAGAAACGGCAGATCAACTGGTCTAAAAAGGGAGTCTATTTAAAGGCTAGAGTATACAAATGAGTTTTAAGGTGAGACTTAAATGCTTCTACTGTGGGGGCATCTCGAACTGTTACCGGGAGGGCATTCCAGAGTACTGGAGCCCGAACGGAAAACGCTCTATAGCCCGCAGACTTTTTTTGGGCTTTGGGAATCACTAATAAGCCGGAGTCCTTTGAACGCAGATTTCTTGCCGGGACATATGGTACAATACAATCGGCAAGATAGGATGGAGCTAGACCGTGTAGTATTTTATACGTAACTAGTGTCTCAAACCACAACACAAACCACTACGACATCCTCGGTAGGCCCACATAAGGGCAAGGAAAACCCACACCCAGTCGGACATCGGTGACAATAATGACTATGAGAACCTTGGAGAGGAGGAAAGCAATGGATGTCGAGCGGGTCTAACATAATACTGTGAAAGTTCAATCCATAATGGATCCAACACAGTCGCGAGAGTCCAGTCCAAAGCGGATCCAACACAGCAGCGAGAGTCCCGTTCACAGCGGAGCCAGCAAGAAACCATCCCAAGCGGAGGCGGATCAACAGCGCAGAGATGTCCCCAGCCCATACACAGGCAAGCAGTACATGGCCACCGGATCGGACCGGACCCCCTCCACAAGGGAGAGCGGGACATAGGAGAAAAAGAAAAGAAACGGCAGATCAACTGGTCTAAAAAGGGAGTCTATTTAAAGGCTAGAGTATACAAAGGAGTTTTAAGGTGAGACTTAAATGCTTCTACTGTGGGGGCATCTCGAACTGTTACCGGGAGGGCATTCCAGAGTACTTGAGCCCGAACGGGAAACGCTCTATAGCCCGCAGACTTTTTTTGGGCTTTGGGAATCACTAATAAGCCGGAGTCCTTTGAACGCAGATTTCTTGCCGGGACATATGGTACAATACAATCGGCAAGATAGGATGGAGCTAGACCGTGTAGTATTTTATACGTAACTAGTGTCTCAAACCACAACACAAACCACTACGACATCCTCGGTAGGCCCACATAAGGGCAAGGAAAACCCACACCCAGTCGGACATCGGTGACAATAATGACTATGAGAACCTTGGAGAGGAGGAAAGCAATGGATGTCGAGCGGGTCTAACATAATACTGTGAAAGTTCAATCCATAATGGATCCAACACAGTCGCGAGAGTCCAGTCCAAAGCGGATCCAACACAGCAGCGAGAGTCCCGTTCACAGCGGAGCCAGCAAGAAACCATCCCAAGCAGAGGCGGATCAACAGCGCAGAGATGTCCCCAGCCCATACACAGGCAAGCAGTACATGGCCACCGGATCGGACCGGACCCCTTCCACAAGGGAGAGCGGGACATAGGAGAAAAAGAAAAGAAACGGCAGATCAACTGGTCTAAAAAGGGAGTCTATTTAAAGGCTAGAGTATACAAAGGAGTTTTAAGGTGAGACTTAAATGCTTCTACTGTGGGGGCATCTCGAACTGTTACCGGGAGGGCATTCCAGAGTACTTGAGCCCGAACGGGAAACGCTCTATAGCCCGCAGACTTTTTTTGGGCTTTGGGAATCACTAATAAGCCGGAGTCCTTTGAACGCAGATTTCTTGCCGGGACATATGGTACAATACAATCGGCAAGATAGGATGGAGCTAGACCGTGTAGTATTTTATACGTAACTAGTGTCTCAAACCACAACACAAACCACTACGACATCCTCGGTAGGCCCACATAAGGGCAAGGAAAACCCACACCCAGTCGGACATCGGTGACAATAATGACTATGAGAACCTTGGAGAGGAGGAAAGCAATGGATGTCGAGCGGGTCTAACATAATACTGTGAAAGTTCAATCCATAATGGATCCAACACAGTCGCGAGAGTCCAGTCCAAAGCGGATCCAACACAGCAGCGAGAGTCCCGTTCACAGCGGAGCCAGCAAGAAACCATCCCAAGCAGAGGCGGATCAACAGCGCAGAGATGTCCCCAGCCCATACACAGGCAAGCAGTACATGGCCACCGGATCGGACCGGACCCCTTCCACAAGGGAGAGCGGGACATAGGAGAAAAAGAAAAGAAACGGCAGATCAACTGGTCTAAAAAGGGAGTCTATTTAAAGGCTAGAGTATACAAAGGAGTTTTAAGGTGAGACTTAAATGCTTCTACTGTGGGGGCATCTCGAACTGTTACCGGGAGGGCATTCCAGAGTACTTGAGCCCGAACGGAAAACGCTCAATAGCCCGCAGACTTTTTTTGGGCTTTGGGAATCACTAATAAGCCGGAGTCCTTTGAACGCAGATTTCTTGCCGGGACATATGGTACAATACAATCGGCAAGATAGGATGGAGCTAGACCGTGTAGTATTTTATACGTAATTAGTGTCTCAAACCACAACACAAACCACTACGACATCCTCGGTAGGCCCACATAAGGGCAAGGAAAACTCACACCCAGTGGGACGTCGGTGACAATAATGACTATGAGAACCTTGGAGAGGAGGAAAGCAATGGATGTCGAGCGGGTCTAACATAATACTGTGAAAGTTCAATCCATAATGGATCCAACACAGTCGTGAGAGTCCAGTCCAAAGCGGATCCAACACAGCAGCGAGAGTCCCGTTCACAGCGGAGCCAGCAGCAAACCATCCCAAGCGGAGGCGGATCAGCAATGGATGTCGAGCGAGTCTAACAAAATACTGTGAAAGTTCAATCCATAATGGATCCAACAGAGTCGCGAGAGTCCAGTCCAAAGCGGATCCAACACAGCAGCGAGAGTCCCGTTCACAGCGGAGCCAGCAGGAAACCATCCCAAGTGGAGGCGGATCAGCAATGGATGTCGAGCGGGTCTAACATAATACTGTGAAAGTTCAATCCATAATGGATCCAACACAGTCGCGAGAATCCAGTCCAAAGCGGATCCAACACAGCAGCGAGAGTCCCGTTCACAGCGGAGCCAGCAGGAAACCATCCCAAGCGGAGGCGGATCAGCAGCGCAGAGATGTCCCCAGCCGATACATAGGCAAGCAGTACATGGCCACTGGATCGGACCGGACCCCCTCCACAAGGGAGAGTGGGACATAGGAGAAAAAGAAAAGAAACGGCAGATCAACTGGTCTAAAAAGGGAGTCTATTTAAAGGATAGAGTATACAAATGAGTTTTAAGGTGAGACTTAAATGCTTCTACTGTGGTGGCATCTCGAACTGTTACCGGGAGGTACTGGAGCCCGAAATATGGGTTGAAAAGTATTTGCAAATCATTGTATTCCGTTTATATTTACATCTCACACAATTTCCCAAGTCATATGGAAACGGGGTTTGTATAAATAAAAGTTGCAGAAGGCTGAGATGACGGCGAGCGAGTGCAAGCATGCAGGCCAGCGTCATGCGTCATGCAGCAGGTACATTCCCCCGGAGTGCACGGGAACAGCAGGACTATTGTTAGCACCCGAGCTAACGTCAATAATGCCGCTATCTTCCCTCCTTGTGGCGTCGACTAAGGCGGCCCGAGCGGCGTTTGCCAGTTTAGCGGCAAATAGAAGGCGCCGCGTTGCACATTGTGGGGACGCCTTATCCGCTTTCACGCCGCTCGCCCGCCCTCCTGGTGGTGCTTGGCTTGCCAGACAATCGTCCTGCAAATACCAGGGGGGGGGGCCCCCCGAGTCATTATCTTATGCTCAGCAGGTGTGGACGTTATTGGAGTGTCGAAGTAATGATATGTAATGAGCTTTGCGTGACACATGTCTAGCCAGCGCCGCTACCACGAGGCCCATTAATAGACAACAGCCTCCTAATTAGCTTCACCGGCAAGCTCTCTAAACACGTCACGCCGCACGCAAGGTGAGGTTTTCTTACCCGCCTATCTGCGGCGGCTGCTATTCGCCGGCGAGCCCGACGAGGTGTTTCTGGGGGGGGGGAAAGAAGCCACGCCGCGCTCATCAGCTCCTCGCTGTTTTCGCTCGCTAAATTGAGAGCCGAGGACACAAATAAACGGCCGTCTCTGAAATTTATATTGGAATTGGTTTTTGATGTCGGTACCCCACCGCCCAACACTTTCAGCCTCGCCCGGGTTGCCTAGCAACGGCAAACAAAGGCAGGGCCCATCTCAAGTTTCCCGTGGTGCGGCCAGGCCGCCGCGCCTTTGATCTTGACTGGGAAAATAGCTGAGTGGGCACTACTCGCATTTTGTCTTTTATTTAGTCCGCCCCCCCCCTCCAACGCCGCCCCCCCCCACCCCCAAATGTTCCCTGAAACGGACAAATCTTCATCTGTCCCCAGCCCGCTGCGCTGCTACTAAAGAATCAGGCCCAGAATGGCTAGAATACTTTATACTTAACCGCCATTTTGGATTCAAACAGTCAATTATTTTCCACTGCAGTCATTTTGGTAACAAACACTACTGTTGTGTTGACGGTGATGACCTTCACACGGGAAAAACAACAACTTTGTTGGATGTATAGTCGTACTAAATCAGGGGTCACCAACCTTTTTGAAAGCAAGAGCTACTTCTTGGGTACTGATTAATGCCAAGGGCTACCAGTTTGATACACACTTCAATAAATCGTCAGAAATAGCCAATTTGCTCAATTTACTTCTAACTCTCTGTTATTATTAATAATTAATTATATTTATCTTTGTGGAAACAGTTTAATTATTTCTCACAATAAATATTTATTTTTGATGACATATTTCAAATAGGTTGAAATCCAATCTGCACTTTGTTAGAATATACAACAAATTGGACCAAGCTATATTTCTAACAAAGACAAATCATTATTTCTTCTAGATTTTCCAGAATAGCCCTGCGATGAGGTGGCGATTTGTCCAGGGTGTACGCCGCCTTCCGTCCGATTGTAGCTGAGATAGGCGCCAGCGCCCCCCGCAACCCCCAAAAAGGGAATAAGCGGTAGAAAAATGGATGGATGGATGGATTTTCCAGAACAAACATTTAAAAAAAAATTCAAAAGACTTCGAAATAAGATTTAAATTTGATTCTACAGATTTTCTAGATTTGCCAGAATCAATTTTTTGAATTTGAATCACAATATAATAATATTTCACAAATATTCTTCGTCGAAAAAACAAAAGCTAAAATGAAGACTTAAATTAAAATTTATTTTTTATTCTTTAAAATAACAAAAATACATTTACGTGAACATTTATTTAAATTGTCAGGAAAGAAGAGGAAGGAATTTAAAAGGTAAAAAGGTATATGTGTTTAAAAATCCTAATATCATTTTTAAGGTTGTATTTTTTCTCTAAAATTGTCTTACTGAAAATTATAAGAAGCAAAGTAAAAAAAAAAAAGAATTTATTTAAATAAGTGAAGACCAAGTCTTTAAAATATTTTCTTGGATTTTCAAATTCTATTTGAGTTTTGTCTCTCTTAGAATTAAAAATATCCAGCAAAGCGAGACCAGCTTGCTAGTAAATAAATACAATTTAAAAAATAGAGGCAGCTCACTGGTAAGTGCTGCTATTTGAGCTATTTTTAGAACAGGCCAGCGGGCGACTCATGTGGTCCTTACGGGCAACCTGGGGCCTGCGGGCACCGCGTTGGCGATGGTTTTTCATATATATATATATATATATATATATATATATATATATATATGTATATATATATATATATATATATATATATATATATATATATATATATATATATATATATATATATATATGTATATATCTCAGAGGTGGGCCACCAAGGTCTGACATCATCAAAAATAATGACCATTATTAAAGATACTTTCCCTAAATATGTAAAAGTATTCATATTGTCTTCATGTCATAGTAGTGTAGAGCATGTGCAATGGCCCCGTTTAGCTTGATTGTGGACATGCCGGCAGCGGGATGTTTTGTTGAGCACGATGTGGAGTAAACTTGAAGAAGTCAGCCAACACGCCTCGTCTGCATCTTTTAGGATTAGACGAGACAACAAACATATCTGCAAGGCCATTTTCAAGAAGGATATTTAAAGGGAAACTACATCTTTTGAGACCATGTCGGCCAACCCCGCAAGCTAGCTCAGCTGTCGACGAAATGTGAGTTCTATTATTTTATGTCTCTATTTTTCACATTTTAAAATGTTTTTTTTGCTATTTTAATTTTGACAGTACCACAAAAGATATGTTTTAATTGCTGATGCGGGTTTATTGATTTTTAAATGAGCCAGGCCATAACCTGCTTTGTACAATTCCCAGGAGGGCGTAAATGTTTTCCTGTATCGTATTTCTGTCATGATCCGTTACTCAGGTCATGGCATGAATCATGTATGGTAATATTTCTGTTTTAGTCTGTTTCCTGGTTGCACCCTCTCTCCCTTTTTTCTGTTGGTTTCCATGGGCACTGATTCTCCTCACCTGTCTTAGTTTAGCAATTAGTGTTCCCACCAGGTGTTTAGGTTACTCACTCCCCTTTATATTGTCCTGTCACCCAGCAGTAGTTGCTCGTTCAATGTTTGCTGAAGGCAACAGTTATATTCTCCTGTTTTTTTCTCCTTGCTAGTAAGTTTGTACACACTAGCGTTCCTCGTTTTTCATCCTTGGTGACATTTTGGTTTTTGTTTAGATCCACGCTTACTAGCGTCCACAATTTTGTATTTTTCATTACTGCGTTTAATTTATTAAAATAACTTGAATCTTACCTGCAAACTACTCCTGCTTGCTTCCTGCGTTGCTGAGGAATACAACAATCACAGCCATGCGGCCCAGAAGACGTAACATTCTCCAGCAGTGGCCATGTGGTGACTGTAGGCCTATATATATATATATATATATATATATGGGCTTTGGGGTTTGTTTTTCCAGAATGCAAAAGAAAGTTGGCACGGGCAAGATGTAAATGTAAGTACATATTTTATTTTAACACTATAACTACAAAAAAAAAAAAGCAAACAAAAGGCGCGCACAATGGCGGAGAACAAACTTGACTAGTGAAAACAAAGACTAGCACAAAGGCAAAATCATGGACAAAAAACAAAAGACACCAACTGTGGCATTAATAAACAAAACTGACGTGGCATGACAAGAAGCAAAACTATTGATCGGCATGAGTGACAGAGGTAACATGGCATGACGTGAGTAAAGGTAAAGTCGCCAGGCTGACTACCTGGCAATTACAGGTTTAAATAAAGCTGTGGTGATTAGTGACGGGTGTGCGAGTGCAAAACGTGAGACAGGTGCAAGACATAAGGACAGGGGGAAACTGAATGTGAATTCTCCCTGCCCACTGGGTGTGAGTTTTCCTTGCCCTTTTGTGGGTTCTTCCGAGGATGTTGTAGTCGTAATGATTTGTGCAGTCCTTTGAGACATTTGTGATTTGGGGCTATATAAATAAACATTGATTGATTGATTGATGAAACTAAATGGGTAGTCATGGAAACAAAACAAACAAGGAAGTGCAAAAACAGGAACTGAGTGTCCAAAAAACAAACAGCACATGGCCAAACAAAAACATGAACAGACATGACAATATATATTTATGCATATATATATATATATATATATATATATATATATATATATATATATATATATATATATATATATATATATATATATATATATATGTATATATATATATATATATATATGTGTATATATATATATATAGATGTATATATATATATATATATATGTATATATATAGATGTGTATATATCTATATATATATATATATATATATATATATATATATATATATAATATATATATATATATATATATATATATATATATATATATATATATATATATATATATATATATAGATATGATTTATCATGTATGCATGCATGTTCCAAACAAACTCAAAGTCAACTTGTCAAACTTGGACTCGAACGTGGGTTGTTTTCCCAAGGTGCAAAGCAAATGGAGTGGAAATGGCGTGAAGGTAAAGACATCTTTATTTTAACACTAAAACTAAAAACAGGAACCAACAAAAAGCGCGCACAGTGCCGGTGCAAAAAACTGGGCTATGAAACAAAAACTTGCACTGTGGCATAAATAACAAGAAAACCTACTGTGACAAGGGTTTGAGAAAAGCAGCATGGATATCATGGGTGCAGTAGGTGATGTTGCCAGACTGACTACCTGGTAACTGTGGCTTAAATAATAGCTATGATAAGTGCAAACAGGTGTGGGACATGAGGACAGGGGCGTGACATGAAGACAAGGTGAAAACTAATGAGTTGGCATGGTAACAAAGAAAACAAGGAAGTGCAGGAACAAGAACTGAATGTCCAAAAAAATAAAACCAAACATGACAAAACCAAGACCTGATCCCATGGGCGTGACACAACTCAACTTGCTTCATGAGTCCTTCCGTGACCTTGACTGTGTTGACACTTTTAAGAAACATTTAAAAACTTGTCTTTTAGCTAATGCACCTTTTAACCCTCATTTTTAATCCACTTTGTATCCTTTTTTTTGATGTTGTTTTCATTGAATTGTTGTTTTACTTCACCTATGTTTTGTCCGGCGCTTTGTCATTTGATCTGTGAAAAGCACTTTATAAATATATACATATATCCATGTATAATATATATCAGTGAAAAGCACTTAATACCTAACATTTACTTCATAACACTTTTTTTAATAACATTTATTGACTTCCTTCCTTCCTTCCTAGTCTCAGACAGGAAGGAAACTTCCTGTCCAGCTTCCCTGGCTGGCCTTCAAACTGTGTTTGAATGTTTGGTGTTAGGAGGCAGCGTTGTTGCATCACATCATCTTCAGAGTGATGCTGATGTCGACTTATGAAGGAGGCGTCTTTTCTAGTCTTCAACAATGCTTCCCCGGTCCAGCCGGCCAATAAAAGCCTGGCTTGTCGTCCTCTCCCCAGCAAGTGCAGATATCTGCGGGGCTGTTGAACTTTTATCTTCCACCACGCTCGCCTTTCATGCAGAGCAGCTTGGAGGTTGAATAAATGGAAGCGTTTTGCTGTAAATTGATGCACTAATTGATGTTTCTGTTTGGGTGCCGCCGGCCTCCGAGAGCAACTTCCTGTGTTTGCGGGAAGAGATTTGTTACGATGCTCGCCATTGTTGGCAGAGCTTGCCTTTTCCTCCTCGCCGCGCCGACTCAGCATAAACGACTTTGTCCTTGTTCCTAAAAAAAAAAAAGGCTGTGATCCGATTCGATTCTTAGGGGTAACTGTTCGATTCCAAAGGACTCGCGATTTAATCAATCAATCAATCAATCAATGTTTATTTATATAGCCCCAAATCACAAATGTCTCAAAGGACTGCACAAATCATTACGACTACAACATCCTCGGAAGAACCCACAAAAGGGCAAGGAAAACTCACACCCAGTGGGCAGGGAGAATTCACATCCAGTGGGACGCCAGTGACAATGCTGATTATGAGAAACCTTGGAGAGGACCTCAGATGTGGGCAACCCCCCCCCTCTAGGGGACCGAAAGCAATGGATGTCGAGCGGGTCTAACATGATACTGTGAAAGTTCAATCCATAGTGGCTCCAACACAGCCGCGAGAGTTCAGTTCAAAGCGGATCCAAGACAGCAGCGAGAGTCCCGTCCACAGGAGACCATCTCAAGCGGAGGCGGATCAGCAGCGTAGAGATGTCCCCAACCGATACACAGGCGAGCGGTCCATCCTGAGTCTCGACTCTGGACAGCCAGTACTTCATCCATGGTCATCGGATCGGACCCCCTCCACAAGGGAGGGGGGGACATAGGAGAAAGAAAAGAAGCGGCAGATCAACTGGTCTAAAAAGGGAGTCTATTTAAAGGCTAGAGTATACAAATGAGTTTTAAGGTGAGACTTAAATGCTTCTACTGAGGTAGCATCTCGAACTGTTACCGGGAGGGCATTCCAGAGTACTGGAGCCCGAACGGAAAACGCTCTATAGCCCGCAGACTTTTTTTGGGCTCTAGGAATCACTAATAAGCCGGAGTCTTTTGAAGGCAGATTTCTTGCCGGGACATATGGTACAATACAATCGGCAAGATAGGATGGAGCTAGACCGTGTAGTATTTTATACGTAAGTAGTAAAACCTTAAAGTCACATCTTAAGTGCACAGGAAGCCAGTGCAGGTGAGCCAGTACAGGCGTAATGTGATCAAACTTTCTTGTTCTTGTCAAAAGTCTAGCAGCCGCATTTTGTACCAACTGTAATCTTTTAATGCTAGACATGGGGAGACCCGAAAATAATACGTTACAGTAATCGAGACGAGGCGTAACAAACACATGGATAATGATCTCGGCGTCTTTAGTGGACAAAATGGAGCGAATTTTAGCGATATTACGGAGATGAAAGATTTAAAAACAACACTTTTTCACAACATTGGACGCCAGGTCTATGATGAACTACATTCCTCAATAACGTGGATAAACAGTTCTGACACATTTTTGGGTTACTTCAATGAAGTCTGGTTTTCTTGAGTAAAACTCCACCCAAACATTGAATAAAGTAATAAATAATACACACCCCGTTTCCATACAGTAGCAGTTGGGAAATTGTGTTAGATGTATTGTATTCTGTATAAACAGAATACAATGATTTGAAAATTCTTTTCAACCCATATTCAGTTGAATGCACTACAAATGCAACATATTTGATGTTTAAACTGATAAAAGTAATTTTTCTGCAAATAATAATGAACTTATAATTTCATAGCTGCAACACGTGCCAAAGTAGTTGGGAAAGGGCATGTTCACCACTGTGTTACGTCACCTTTTCTTTTAACAACACTCAATAAACGTTTGGGAACTGAGGAAACTAATTGTTGAAGCTTTGAAAGTGGAATTCTGTCCCATTCTTGTTTTATGTAGAGCTTCAGTCGTTCAACAGTCCGGGGTCTCCGCTGTCATATTTTACGCTTCATAATGCGCCACACATTTTCCATGGGAGACTGGTTTGGACTGCAGGTGGGCCAGAAAAGTACTCATACTCTTTTTCTACGAAGCCACGCTATTGTAACACGTGCTGAATGTGCCTTGGCATTGTCTTGCTGAAACAAGCAGGGGCGTCCATGAAAAGGCAGTCACGGTCATTCAATATGCCGCTTACATGGAGTGATTTCTCCAGATTCTCTGAACCTTTTGATGATATTATGGAGCGTAAATATTAAATCCCTAAATTTCTTGCAATTGCACTTTGAGAAACGTTGTTCTTAAACTGTTTGACTATTTGCTCACGCAGTTGTGGACAAAGGGGTGTACCTCGCCCCATCCTTTCTTGTGAAAGACTGAGCATTTTTTGGGAAGCTGTTTTTATACCCAATCACGGCACCCACCTGTTCCCAATTAGCCTGCACACCTGTGGGATGTTCCAAATAAGTGTTTGATGAGCATTCCTCAACTTTATCAGTATTTTTTGCCACCTTTCCCAACTTCTTTGTCATGTGTTGCTGGCATCAAATCAAGTTAATGATTATCTACAAAAAAAAGTGTTTATGAGTTTGAACATCAAATATGTTGTCTTTGTAGCATATTCAACTGAATATGGGTTGAAAAGGATTTGCAAATCATTGTATTCTGTTTATATTTACATCTAACACAATTTCCCAACTCATATGGAAACGGGGTTTGTAATAATAATGAATTACATATGTAACGGACTTTACATTTGTTAAAATCTCAAAGAGCTACAAAGTATTAAAAAAAATACATAAAAAAGAAATATATTAAAGCTGCAAGTAGTTCTGTGTGCTCAGCCGTACATCGGGATACAAGATTAATTGGTTCCGTGGCGCGGAACAGAATCCCTTCTTGAAATGAAGTGAAGTCTCCAAACGTGACATTGCTGTCAAAAAGAAAAACAAACTTCTAGATCAAAAATGTTGCACAAGAAAATAAAATACGCTGCTAGCTGATTCTGTGTCAAACACACCATCAGCAGCTTCTCCATAATGTTATGAATACATGTCCTCTGTTTGGAAATGATTTTATTATTGTCTGCTGATGTTATCGACACCGTGTGTTTCAGTACTCGCTTTGAAACCCTTAAACTGCGTCATGTTTTTGATGATTTTTTTCTTGAATTCAATGGATATCATCCGCTTCGTCTTCTCAGCGCTGTCCTTCGCACTCACTTTCTCAGTCGTAAGAAAAGTAACGTTGATATCTGGATCAAATTTAAATAAAGTGGCCTAGGAGGAGCCGATGCACAATTTGAATACTTGTGCAGCCCTTTGAGACATTTATGATTAAGGGCTGTATACATAAACTTTGATTGATTGATTGAAACATTTGGAGCTGAAAAAATACTTATAACCAGAATACTGCATTGGACTGGTTAGAATACAGTTTTGAAAAATAATAATAATTAGGAACAAGATGAAGATACACTTAAATCATTTTAGATTAGTTTGAGGATTTGTCCACAAATGTATTGAAGATTCAAGCCTCCATAAAGTTATCCAATATTCCCATTTTGACCGTTTGGAGGCAATCCTTTTATGAGTTTGTAAGGCTGAGTTCAAGGTGATGTCCATTCCTGGAACACTTGCTCAATAAGAAGAAATTAGGTTTGATTTGATTTTTTTTTTTTTGCAAAAGTTTATTTTACTTAATAATAAAATACCACTGATGCCATGGTAACAACAGAAATGTAGCAAATCCTCACCTGCCAAATTATCTTTGGAGGTGGGAGGGGCCTATTCCCAGGTGCTTGTCTTTGGAGGTGGGAGGGGCCTATTCCCAGGTGCTTGTCTTTGGAGGTGGGAGGGGCCTATTCCCAGGTGCTTGTCTTTGGAGGTGGGAGGGGCCTATTCCCAGGTGCTTGTCTTTGGAGGTGGGAGGGGCCTATGCCCAGATGCTTGTCTTTGGAGGTGGGAGGGGCCTTTTCCCAGGTGCTTGTCTTCGCAGGTGGGAGGGGCCTATTCCCAGGTGCTTGTCTTTGGAGGTGGGAGGGGCCTATGCCCAGGTGCTTGTCTATGGAGGTGGGAGGGACCTTTTCCCAGGTGCTTGTCTTTGGAGGTGGGAGGGGCCTTTTCCCAGATGCTTGTCTTTGGAGGTGGGAGGGGCCTTTTCCTAGGTGCTTGTCTTTGGAGGTGGGAGGGGCCTATCTCTTGGTGTATGTCTTTGGAGATGGGAGGAGCCTATCCCCAGATGCATGCCTTTGGAGGTGGGAGGGGCCTATCCCCAGGTGCATGTCTTTGGAGGTGGGAGGGGCCTATGGCATTCACACATAAGAGATAGTGTAGACTGCAATATGACGCCAGTAAACAACACCGAAACTTTAAATGTTTCATTGAAAATAAAGAACATTGCAGAGTTAAAAAATCTGTCAAAATGTTTTAGTAGGACTTTGAAGCCGCATCGCTTGATGGATTGTTGGTCCATCCCGGCTACCGTAGTCAGAGATCCCAGTATTACTATGGTGTGTGTATAAGGACCGCAAAATGGCACCCATTAGCAGACATACTATCTGTTGTTTTGTTTCACAATATTATGTAAAAGCAACTTTTCTTACCTTCTGGTATCTGCTGATCTGTATTTGAGATCTGCATAAGTCCATTTTTTTCCTCTATCTTCTTGTTATGGGAAATTCATCCTCCACTGTTGCCATTTGTAATATAAAGTAGTGTAAAGTTCTTACTTATATATGTCAGAAAATTCACCATGAAAGCATTAAAACATACCGGTGTAGTGAGCTTACATTTTTGACGCAAGGAACTTTAGTTACTAGGAATTATGCTGAAAATGTTAATTTCCCCTTGGGGATTTTTAAAGTATTTCTGATTCTGATTCTGATTCTGGTTCTGATAGAGTTACGGTTGGACGATTTTTCCTGGGACACATTTCGGGTTTTGTTGCACTCGTGAGCAACGGATGAGGAGATGCTGCTTCGTTATTGATTGAAGTAAAGTTTGAATGTCATTAAAACAGTTAGCGCCATCTTTTGACACTTCTTCCACACTCGTCCTTGCACGCTACACCGCTACAACAAGGAGAAGAAACCGTCGAAGTGGAGGCACGTAAATAAGACCCGCCCACAAACCAGCGCATCCTGAAGCGACTTAAAGATGTATAAAACATCATCTATGCAACATTTTGAGCAAATAACCACCATTATTTGTTATGCAAACCACGAGGAAGTATTTTTCATTTAGAAAAAAAATTAAATCGAAAATAATAATAATAAAATACAAATTTTAAAAAAGATATATATATATGTATATATACATATAATAAAAACAAATATAATTGTGTTGTTTTATCAATTTATTTATTTTTTCATTATTGTTATTATTTTGTAACTTTTTTTGTTCTAAATGTAAATGACTTCCGTGTGGTCTGCATAACAATATATATGTATATATATATTTTATTTTGATTTTATTATTGTTATTATTACTACTATTATTATTTTCATCCATCCATCCATCCATTTCCTACCGCTTATTCCCTGTCGGGGTCGCGGGGGGCGCTGGCGCCTATCTCAGCTACAATTGGGCGGAAGGCAGGGTACACCCTGGACAAGTCGCCACCTCATCGCAGGGCCAACACAGATAGACAGACAACATTCACACTCACATTCACACACTAGGGCCAATTTAGTGTTTTTCAATTTTATTTTTTTTCTAAATGTAAAAGACTTCCTTGTAGTCTGCATAACAAGTAATGTTGGTATATGTATATATATATATATATATATATATATATATATATATATATATATATATATATATATATATATATATATATATATATATATATATATATATATGTATTATATATATATTTTTTTTTATAGATACATATATAAAAATATATATGTATATATGTATATATATATTTTTTTTATAAAATATATATATATGTATATATATATATATATATATATATATATATATATAAATATATATAGTCATATTAGGGGTGGGCAAATAAATGCGTTAATTACGCGTTAACTCATCAATCTATTAACGCCAACAATTATTTTATCGCAAATTTGCGTATGTTGTTTATATGCTTTTATTTTGTTAACGCCTTTTCTTAAAAAGATGGCGTCGCCCGGATGGGCTACAGCGTCGAGGAGCTCTTGGTAAAGATGGAACATTTGGCAAAAATACCGGACAATTCTGCAAATTTCATGGCTGGCTTACAGCGTGGTCACTCCGGGATCACTTACGACCGCCAGACAATTCTGGATGTGGATAGATCGGGCCGTTTTGGACTGAATGACGCGTGCTTGCTAGACCGGCTAGCTAGCATGGGAATACTTTGCCGGCTACATCCAGCGGCCTGTGAAGCAGCGGAGTATTTGTGTTGTCTGTCTATTTATCAATAATGCAGACGAGGAGTGTTGGCTGAGTTCTTAACGTTTGCTTTCAGAGCGCGAATATCACAACATACAAGATGCCGTCATGGCGACACAACCTATACCGGGCTACCGGGCATGCGCGTCACTCCTGTTGCATGCTGGGTAGGGTAGTTCTCACAACATCACAATATAGTACCATGTATATGCGTTCAGTTTATCAAAGCACCAAGCAAACAATCGGAAAATTCCCATCATATCAATTCCTAGATATGGTCATAATTATTTTAAGTGCACTATGCAGAATAAACACAACATTATTAATATTGCTACTACGGATAATTTGATCAAAAATTCCCTAAAACAGCCCACTACCTATAATATAGTTTTTTTAAACATAAGACCCTGATAAAAAAAATGTTTCTGCTGTTACCTCAGAAATTGCCTGTTCAGATGTTATGATTGTGGCTCAGAGATTTGTATGTAGATTATATTTATTTTCCACAACAAACAGGATAACTTAAATACCCTGGCAGTGGCAATAAGCTTAAATGTTTGTATTTACATTTTTTGAGTTGATTTTCATAAAATATGCTATTTAACTGCTACTGTTTAACAAGGACTGATTTTAATTGTGTTTGCACAACAAATGTTTTGGCGCTTTTGTTCATGTGGGAGAATATTCCAATAAAGGTGCATTACACACTACTTTTGAATTCATTATTGGGCTTTGCGTATACAATGCAGTTAATCGCGATTAATCGGAGAAATAGTGCGATTAACTGCGATTGAAATTTTTAATCGTTGCCCAGCCCTAATTCATATATATATATATATATATATATATATATATATATATATATATATATATATATATATATATATATATATATATATATATACATATGTATATATATATATATATATATATATATATATATATATATATATATATACCAATATTACTTGTTATGCAGACTACAAGGAAGTCTTTTACATTTAGAAAAACAATAACATTGAAAATAATAATAATAGTAATAATAACAATACTAAAAGCAAAATAAAATATATATACATCTATATTCATGTATTTGTATGTATATATATGTATGTATATATATATGTATGTATATATATATATATATATATATATATATATACATATATATATATATATATATATATATATATATATATTAAATATGACCCCTTTAATGCGCCTTATGTATGAAAATTGTCAAAAGTCCCTTATAATCCGGTGCGCCCTATGGTCCGGAAAAATACGGTACAATTTTTTTGATGTTCAGTCCACGCTGAGGACCAAAGAATGTGATGAGGGAATGACATTGTGCATTTTATAACTCTAATATCATTATTGTTTGCTTTGGGTTTTTTTTTGCACCCACTTTTCCCACTCCGTGTGGAGTCAGTGAACGCACCACTTGCAATCAAACCACGCTAACATCTTAAGTGGCAGTGCTTTGTTTTGTTTTTTTGAAAGAGCACAAAACCTCAGTTAGATTAAACTTTTTTTGGGATCACTAATAGCGACGCTACACAAATAAAAACAACAGTTTCTCTTTTTGTTGGTTTATGATCTTTCTTTGGCAATATTGAAGCTTAGGATCGTTTGGAGGGAAATGAAAGCCGAGCGGCAGCCGAGTATGAATATGCAAATATGGAGTCTTATTGCTCGGCAGCAGAAACCAACATTTACCTGAATGCTAAACAAAAGTCTGTGATGTAGTGAAAGAGACGATGGAGCTCTTCAGACTGCAGAAGACGACTCCTGGCTCTCAGGCGGCCTTCTGAGGGAGCCTCCTTTTACCGTGCACCTTCAACAACTCCCTTTTCTCTTCCACCATTCCACCAGGCTTCTTCAGGGAAGGAAACACACACACACACACGCACACACACACACACACACACACACACACACACACACACACACACACACACACACACACACACACACACACACACACACACACACACACTCATGAAGACATTTTATTTCTTGCTCCCCAACACCCATTGCAATGCCATTTTGCATATCTATTTATAGTCTGTTTCGGATTCACAAGTCTTGTTTTGCATGAAGCGTCGCCCCTGAAAAAAAAATAAAAATAAAAATGCTGCTGACAACTTCATGTGTTTCCTCTTGTTGTGATGCAGAAGATAACGTGTCACGTTTGAGAGTGGAGCAATTTTGTTGTTAGTAGTTGTTGCTGCTTCTTTACCGTAATGACTAGTATAGAGGCGCACTGCAAACAAAAAGATTGGTTGTAAAATGTAGTGGCTAATTTCTGTTTTAAATCTGTTTTGGGTAACTTTCACCTAGATACATTGGGAAGGACACTGTCACATAGAGTTTGTGATGACCCCCAAGATGCAGAGAAGGCGGCAGGCATCGTGCGGGTAAACATGATTTAATTTAACACTAAAACAAGAACAAACAAAAGGGTGCGCGCACAAGGCGGAGAACAAACTGGGCTATGATCAAAAACTAGCACAAAGGCTACAACGATAAGTATTAATGCCATTGACAGGTAGTAGTGACAATAATCCAGCACTGACTGGAGGGGAAGGCAGCTTTAAATAGTAGCTGGCTGATTGACACCAGGTGTGGCCAGGTGCCAATCAGGCACAGCTGGGCAGACACAGCACTCAGGGAGACAAACAGGAAACGGACAAAATATGAGCGCTGACAGGAAACAAAGACAAGAAAAACTAAAACATGGCCAAACTGTCAGGAACAAGCCTGACAGACACGACATAAGAGGTCAAGTCACCCTGACCAAGTTGGGCGGTGACACGACATGAGAGGTCAAGTTACCCTGAACATTGGACAGTTACATAAGTTGTTTTGATAGAAATCAGGTCATCATGGAGCGTATAAATAAGAAGGTAAGATCTAGCCTGGTGTGCGCTCTTTTTAATTCCTTTCATGAGGGTGCACCATCTTTTGTCTTCGAAGACATTCTCTGTTTTCATATCGATTCAATCCAACTTTGTACTATCTGATTGTGAGTAATTAAACAAACTCTCTATTGTTCCTGTTTAAGATTCTCACTTTCCCATCACATAAAATTAGTGGCCACCACATAAAATTGGCGTCACGAACTGGATGAGAACCCAGGTTGAATCCCCAACATTTCTACCACATAAAATTGTTCGTGACGCCAATTTTATGTGGTAGAAATGTCGGGGATGTAACCCGGGGCCTCATCCTGTTAGTTGTAGCCAATTTTATGTGGTGGAAAAGTCTGAATCTTAAACAAGAACTATAGAGAGTTGGTAACAACAGATTTAATTACTCACAATCAGATAGTACAAAGTTGGATTGAATCGATATGAAAACAGACAGTTTCTCTTATTTATACGCTCCATGATGACCTGATTTCTATCATAACAACCTATGTAACTGTCCAATGTTCAGGGTGACTTGACCTCTCATGTCGTGTCCTTCCCAATGTGTCTAGGTGAAAGTTACCCAAAACCGATTTAGGACAGAAATGAGCCACTACAAAAAGAACAACATATTGCTGTGTATTGTGGCCAAACAACTCCCTTTTCGTTTCATCTGACATCACATGGTAAAGACCTTCCGGAGGAAAGTTCTGTGGTCAGATGAAACAAAAATGAAGCCACAATACCCAGCAATATGTTGGGAGGAGAAAAGTTGAAGCCTTTAATCCCAGGAACACCAAGCCTAGTGTCAACCATGGTGGTGGTAGTATTATGCTCTGGGCCTGCCAATGGAAGTGCTGCTTTAAATTGGAGGATTAGCTCCAAATTCTTCAGGACAAGCTAAAATCATCAGGGGGGAGGTTGGGTCTTGGGCGCAGTTGGGTGTTCCAAAAGGACAATGAGCCCAAACAAACCTCAAAAGTGTTTAAGGAATGGCTAAATCAGGCTAGAATGAAGGTTTTAGAACGGCCTTCCAGTGTCCTGATTTAACCTTGTGGACAATGCTGAAGAAACAAGTTCAACACATTTGCTGAACTGCACCAATTTTGTGGTCAAAAATTCCAGTGGATGCCTACCAAAAGCGCCGGTAAACTTGCCAAAGGGACATATAAGCAAATATTAACATTGCTGTACGTATACTTTTGATTGCTCACATTTCAGTAGAGCCATAATAAATTCATAAAAGAAGCAAACTTCATGAATGTTTTTTTGTGAGCAACAAGTATGTGCTCCAATCACTACATCACAAACAAATAAAAGTCGTAAAAATGATTGGAAAGTCAAGACAGCCATGACATCATGTTCTTTACCAGTGTACCTACACTTTTGACCACCACTGTGTGTCTATATGTATGTTTGTACGGTGGATGTATATGTACATGTATGTGTATATGTATGTATGTACAGTGAATGTATATGTACATGTATGTGTATATGTATGTTTGCACAGTGGATGTATATGTACATGTATGTGTATATGTATGTATGTACAGTAAATGTATATGTATATGTATGTTTGTACAGTGAATGTATATGTACATGTATGTGTATATGTATGTTTGCACAGTGGATGTATATGTACATGTATGTGTATATGTATGTATGTACAGTAAATGTATATGTATATGTATGTTTGTACAGTGAATGTATATGTACATGTATGTGTATATGTATGTATGTACAGTGAATGTATATGTACATGTATGTGTATATGTATGTTTGCACAGTGGATGTATATGTACATGTATGTGTATATGTATGTATGTACAGTGGATGTATATGTACATGTATGTGTATATGTATGTATGTACAGTAAATGTATATGTATATGTATGTTTGTACAGTGAATGTATATGTACATGTATGTGTATATGTATGTATGTACAGTGAATGTATATGTACATGTATGTGTATATGTATGTTTGCACAGTGGATGTATATGTACATGTATGTGTATATGTATGTATGTACAGTAAATGTATATGTATATGTATGTTTGTACAGTGAATGTATATGTACATGTATGTGTATATGTATGTTTGTACAGTGGATGTATATGTACATGTATGTGTATATGTATGTTTGTACAGTGAATGTATATGTGCATGTACAGTCCTGGTCAAAAGTTTACATACACTTGTAAAGAACATGTTGTTTTTCTGACATGGTCTTGTTTCTTCAGCATTGTCCACACTTTTAACTCAGGCCATACTAAAACCTTCATTCAAGCCTGATTTAGCCATTCCTTTACCACTTTTGAGGTGTGTTTGGGGTCATTGTCCTGTTGGAACACCCAACTGAACCCAAGACCCAACCTCCCCCCTGATGGTTTTAGCTTGTCCTGAACAATTTGGAGCCAATCCTCCTTTTTCATTGTCTCATTTAAAGCAGCAGTTCCATTGGCAGCAAAACAAGCCCAAGGCATAATACTACCACCACCATGCTTGACGGTAGGTGTGGTGTTCCTGGGATTAAAGGCCTCAACTTTTCTTGGTATTTTCCCCAATGTTTGATTCATGTGAGACCACAAGGACAAAGATCAGACCTTCTGGAGGAAAGTTCTGTGTATGAGCCAAGTGTTTTCTGAAGTGGAAAAAGTTTGAGTGCCGCGAATCAATATTTCGTCTAATACAGGGGTGCCCACACATTTTCTGCAGGCGAGCTACTTTTCAATTGACCAACTCGAGGGGATCTACCTCATTTATATATATCATTTATATTTATTTATTTATGAAAGAGACATTTTTGTAAACAAGTTAAATGTGTTTAATGATAATACAAGCATGTGTAACACATATAGATGTCTTTCTTTCACAAAGACAAGAATATAAGTTGGTGTATTACCTGATTCTGATGACTTGCATTGATTGGAATCAGACAGTAATGATGATAACGCCCACATTTTCAAATGGAGGAGAAAAAATGTTGTCCTTTCTGTACAATACCACATGAAAGTGGTTGGTTTTTGGCATCTATTTCATCCAGCTTCCATACACTTTACAAGAAAAACATTGGCGGCAAATTCCGTAGCTTGCTTGATTGACATTCACGGCACCCGAGAGTCTTGTGAGATGACGCTGGCTGCTGCCAGTTCATTATTATGAAAAAATGACAGAGAGGAAGGCGAGAAACACTTTTTATTTCAACAGACTTTCACGCCGTCCCTTCCGTCAAAACTCTAAAGGCCGACTGCACATTTCCTATCTTCACAATAAAAGCCCTGCTTCATGCTGCCGGCGCTAACAAAATAAGAGTCTCGGAAAGCTGCCGTGCACAAGTGATGTGCACGCCAGCTTTCTGAGGGATCGCTTGTGCACGCCAGTTTTCCGAGACTCTGTGTTTAGTTAGCGCAGGCAGCATGAAGCAGGGCTTTTATTGTGAAGATAGGAAATGTGCAGTCGGCCTTTAGAGTTTTGACGGAAGGTACGGCGCGAGAGTCTGTTGAAATAAAAAGTGTTTCTCGCCTTCCTCTCGGTCATTTTTCATAAAAATGATCTTGCAGCAGCCAGCGTCATCTCACAAGACTCTCGGGTGCCGTGAATGTCATTTAAGTGACGTCTTGGTGAAGATTGATGATCACTAATTTTTAGGTCTATTTTTTTTGAAAGCCTGGCTGGAGATCGACTGACACACCCCCCGCGGTCGACTGGTAGCTCGCGATCGACGTAATGGGCACCCCTGGTCTAATAGATCTATAATTGCTTAATGAAGTATCCAAATTCTACATTTATTTTGCTGTTTGCAGTTTCGTAAAAACTTTATGGTGCACGGCAGGCCTTCAGTTTTGGTCGGCCAGTCAAAATTCCGCGTTAATTCTTTCTGGAATTGTATAAAATATGAATTGAGCTCGTCATAGTTCACCCTAAATATTACAGTGTTTAACTTTTTGTCAGGTTTCCTCTCATGTGGCGTATCAGCTGGCATCAGCAATACTGAGCGTGTCCAATTTGCACTTTTAGGAAGGAAACCGGGCCGGAATATTAATTTGAAGGAAAATTTCCTTTTTCTTGTTGTTGCAGTCTCTTCTCAATGCCAGGCTTTATTTTATTTCTTTTTCCCCCCCCCTTTTCTCCTCATTGTGTCATCTACATCCATTCATGTTGCAATCGTGCTGTCATCTCCATCCATTCATATTTCATCACCTAAGTGGCGACACATTAGAACTCCTACATAAATCTGAGAAGAAGTTCTGAGTGAACAGGACATCATGCGGTCTGCTGCTGCCACCAAACTGAATATGATAACACTTCACTCCCAGGGGTCCTTCAGTCACTTACAATTTATTTATTAGGGACCGAATGTCCCCTTTGGGACAGAGGACCCTATTGTATTTATAAGGTTCTATTATTATTATACCACCGCCTCTTCGAGCTGTAATTTGACCCCCTTAACATGCTTCAAAACTCACCAAATTTTAAACACACATCAGGACTGGCAAAAATTGCCATCTAATAAAAAACCAAACCCCAGAACTCAAAATTGCGCTTTAGCGCCACCTACGAATAAAACACAGACAAAACTGCTCCTAGGAAGAAAAAACAGACAGAACTGCTTGTAACTTCCGTTAAGAATGTTGTAGAGACATGAAACAAAAACCTCTATGTAGGTCTGACTTAGATCTACATTTCATAAACTGATATCCTTCAGCAAAAATCAACAGAAAGTTGGCAAACACCCCTTCAAAACAAACGTTTCCTAAAAAATTTAACTTTTACCTCTTTGAGCTGTAATTTGACCCCCTTAAAATGCTTCAAAAGTCACCAAACTGGACACACACACCAGGACTAGCAACATTTGCGATCTAATAAAAAAACAACAACCCCAAAACTAAAAATTGCGCTCCAGCGCCCCCTAGGAAAAAACACACACAAAACTGCTTCTAACTTCCGTTAGGAATGTCGTAGAGACATAAAAAATTCTATGTAGGTCCGACCTAGGCCTATATTTCATAAAATAATATTCTTCAGTTAAAATCAACCGGAAGTTGGCAAACACCCCTTCAAAACAAAAGTTTCCTAAAAAAATTAATTTTTGCCTCTTTGAGCTGTAATTTGACCCCCTTAAAATGCTTCAAAACTCACCAAACTGGACACACACATCAGGACTGGCGAAAATTGCGATTTAATAAAAAAAACAACAACAACCCAAAACTCAAAATTGCGCTCTAGCGCCCCCTAGGAAAAAACACACACAAAACTGCTTCAAACGTCCGTTAGGAATGTCGTAGAGACATAAACATTTCTATGTAGGTCTGACCTAGACCTATATTTCATATAATAATATCCTTCAGCAAAAATCAACAGGAAGTTGGCAAACACCCCTTCAAAACAAAAGTTTCCTAAAAAATTTCGTTTTTGCCTCTTTGAGCTGTAATTTGACCCCCTTAAAATGCTTCAAAACTCACCAAACTGGACACACACATCAGGACTGGCGGAAATTGCGATTTGATAAAAAAAAAAAAACAACAACCCAAAACTCAAAATTGCGCTCTAGCGCCCCCTAGGAATAAAAAACAGACAAAACTGCTCCTAGGAAGAAAACACAGACACAAGTAATTGTAACTTCCGATAGGAATGGCATAGATACATGAAATAAAAACCTCTATGTAGGTCTCACTTAGACCTATATTTCCTTTATTGACATCCTCCAGCAAAAATCAACAAGAAGTGGGCAATTACCCCTTCGAAACAAAAGTTTTGTAAAAACCTGTCACCTTAATTCAAACATTATCTCCTCTGAGCGCGTTTGTTGTGTCGGCTTCAAATTCGCACAGCAAAGAGATTGAACCCATATGATTAAAAGTTGTGCAAAGAGTTTTTCTAACTGCTCCGGTTTTGATTTTACGAGCCTTCAAAGAACAGCTGCGCTGATGCTGCTGCGCTGCTGCCGTCTCAAGATGGCCGCTTAAAAGCAGGAAGCACCAGCGTGACCACACACTGCAGAGAAGGTAGGTACTGTGCGGGTAAAGATATGCTGACTGGGTGAAAGAAGGAGGCACCAGTGTGACCCCAGGATGCAGGGAAGGTAGGCAATGTGTGTGCAGGTAAAGATATGTTGTCTGGGTGATGGCAGGAAGCACCACCATGTATGGGTGACAGAAAGAAGCACCAGTGTGACCCCAGGATGCAGGGAAGGTAGGTAATGTGCAGGTAAAGATATGTTGAATGGATAAAGGCAGGAAACACCAGCAAACGCATTCAGTTGAATATGCTACAAACACAACATAGTTGATGTTCAAACTAATAAACATTTTTTTTTTGCAAATAATCATTAACTGTAGAATTTGATGCCAGCAACACGTGACAAAGAAGTTGGGAAAGGTGGCAATAAATACTGATAAAGTTGAGGAATGTTCATCAAACACTTATTTGGAACATCCCACAGGTGTGCAGGCTAATTGGGAACAGGTGGGTGCCATGATTGGGTATGAAAACAGCTTCCCAAAAAATGCTCAGTCTTTCACAAGAAAGGATGGGGCGAGGTACACCCCTTTGTCCACAACTGCGTGAGCAAATAGTCAAACAGTTTAACAACAACCTTTCTCAAAGTGCAATTGCAAGAAATTTAAGGATTTCAACATCTACGCTCCATAATATCACCCAAAGGTTCAGAGAATCTGGAGAAATCACTCCACGTAAGCGGCATGGCTGGAAACCAACATTGAATGACCGTGACCTTCCATCCCTCAGACGCCACTGTATCAAAAACCAACATCATTCTCTGAAGGATATCACCACAAGAGCTCAGGAACACTTTAGAAAACCACTGTCACTAAATACAGTTGGTCGCTACATCCGTGAGTGCAAGTTAAAGCTCTACTATGCAAAACGAAAGCCATTTATCAACAACATCCAGAAACGCCGCCGGCTTCTCTGGGCCCGAGATCATCCAAGATGGACTGATGCAAAGTGGAAAAGTGTTCTGTGGTCTGACGAGTCCACATTTCAAATTGTTTTTGGAAATATTCGACATCGTGTCATCCGGACTAAAGGGGAAGCGAACCATCCAGACTGTTATCGAGGCAAAGTTCAAAAGCCAGCATCTGTGATGGTATGGGGGTGCATTAGTGGCCAAGGCATGGGTAACTTACACATCTGTGAAGGCACCATTAATGCTGAAAGGTACATAGAGATTTTGGAACAACTTATGCTGCCATCTAAGCGCCGTCTTATTCATGGACGCCCCTGCTTATTTCAGCAAGACAATGCAAGGCCACATTCTGCACGTGTTACAACAGCGTGGCTTGGTAAAAAAAGAGTGCGGGTACTTTCCTGGCCCGCCTGCAGTCCAGACCTGTCTCCCATGGAAAATGTGTGGCGCATTATGAAGCATAAAATACGACAGCGGAGATCCCGGACTATTGAATGACTGAAGCTCTACATAAAACAAGAATGGGAAAGAATTCCACTTTCAAAGCTTCAACAATTAGTTTCCTCAGTTCCCAAACGTTTACTGAGTGTTGTTAAAAGAAAAGGTGATGTAACACAGTGGTGAACATGCCCTTTCCCAACTACTTTGGCACATGTTGCTGGCATCAAATTCTAAAGTTAATGATTATTTGCAAAAAAAAAATGTTCATGAGTTTGAACATCAAATATGTTGTCTTTGTAGCATATTCAACTGAATATGGGTTGAAAAGGATTTCCAAATCATTGTATTCTGTTTATATTTACATCTAACACAATTTCCCAACTCATTTTTAACGTAACTTAACTTAGGGCCTTGCATGGCAGCAGTGTGTGTGTGTGTGTGTGTGTGAATGTGGAAATAGTGTATTTGAGCACCTTGAAGGTATAAAAGTAAATAGAAGTAGAGCTCATAGTCTATTTGTGTCCGTGGTGTGCAAACACCACACATGTCCACTACAGAGGACGTATTTAACGGCGGAGCGCCTAAAGCTCTCGCGGCTATTTCCAGTGAGGTAAACATGCAGTCTCAATCTGTGTCTTGGAAGACGCCGCGGCGTGTTTGCGCCACTTCGAAGTACCACCTCGCCACCTCGTAGCCGCATGACTTTTGCGGAGCGACGACGACGGTCATGCTCCAGACGGAGAGGGGGCGGGGTGACGGGGTGTCATTTGTCAGGGCTCTCGTTTGGGGTTCAAAAGTAGTCTTTGTCTCATCCGACACCTTTTATTTTGGGAACTGAGAAATCTGTTCAGGGGCCCTAACATTTCTTTTCCAACTGTCAGGGTGTGACTTTGTCAGGCTGCCACCCCCAGTCCGTCTGGATGTTGTGAGGCCGCTTGCTGTAAACATGCAAGGTGCGCATGTATGCCAGGTGCCACCCGACTTCCTGCTCCGATAACACTCTCAGTACTTGCAGGGTTTCACTTCCACTCAACAGTTCTGGAAACAATTACTTTTTTAAAAATGTATTCTTAACTTTTTTTGAAAAGCGGTAAAACAGCGTTTGCTAGTTCATCAAAATCAAGTCACTTACAAGACGTTTTTGGCACATTAATTACTTTAGCATAGTAGACCTAAGTATTCATGAAGTACCACCGTAATGACAACATTAAATACAGTAGTGTAGTAGACCTAAGTATTCATTAAGTACCACCATCATGACAACATTAAATACTGTAGTGTAGTAGACCTAAGTATTCATGAAGTACCACCATAATGACAACATTAAATACAGTAGTGTAGTAGACCTAAGTATTCATTAAGCACCCCCATAATGACAACATTAAATAAAGTAGTGTAGTAGACCTAAGTATTCATGAAGTACCACCATAATGACAACAATAAATACAGTATTTTAGTAGACCCAAGTATTCATTAAGTACCACCATAATGACAACATTAAATACAGTAGTGTAGTAGACCTAAGTATTCATTAAGTACCACCATCATGACACCATTAAATACAGTAGTGTAGTAGACCTAAGTATTCATTAAGTACAACCATAATGACAACATTAAATACAGTAGTGTAGTAGACCTAAGTATTCATTAAGTACCACCATAATGACAACATTAAATACAGTAGTGTAGTAGACCTAAGTATTCATTAAGTACCACCATAATGACAACATTAAATACAGTAGTGTAGTAGACCTAAGTATTCATTAAGCACCCCCATAATGACAACATTAAATACAGTAGTGTAGTAGGCCAAAGTATTCATTAAGTACCACCATCATCACAACATTAAATACAGTAGTGTAGTAGACCCAAGTATTCATGAAGTACCAACATAATGACAACCTTAAATACAGTAGTGTAGTAGACCTAGGGCTTCACGGTGGCAGAGGGGTTAGTGCGTCTGCCTCACAATACGAAGGTCCTGCAGTCCTGGGTTCAAATCCAGGCTCGGGATCTTTCTGTGTGGAGTTTGCATGTTCTCCCCGTGAATGCAACACTAAATTGGCCCTAGTGTGTGAATGTGAGTGTGAATGTTGTCTGTCTATCTGTGTTGGCCCTGCGATGAGGTGGCGACTTGTCCAGGGTGTACCCCGCCTTCCGCCCGATTGTAGCTGAGATAGGCGCCAGCGCCCCCCGCGACCCCGAAAGGGAATAAGTGGTAGAAAATGGATGGATAGTAGACCTAAGTATTCATTAAATGCCACCATAATGACAACATTAAAATACAGTAGTGTAGTAGATCCAACTATTAATTAAAAACAAATCAAGGTTTTTTTTAACAAGTACATTGAATATTTTGGACACTGTATCATTGCATACAGTTGGAACAGTAACACTGTGTTGGAATAAAAAGAAATAAAACACTGCACCGTATTTTCCGGACTATAGAGCGCGCCGGTATATTAGCCACACCCACTACATTTTGGGAACAAATTTGTTCCATCGAATCTTAGCCGCAGGGAACTATAAGCCACAAATATGTATGTTGTGAAATTAGTTATTTACACAGAAATATTTTGTAAATGTTTATTAGCTTGGTGTATGTAACAGGGCAGTAAAACGGATGATCAAACAAAACAGAAATCATGGTCATGGCCCCACTAGCCGCGCAAGCTAGCTCTCCAATCAACATAACAGACTCCACAACTCCATGCTGACGTTTTGCTGAATTGACAGTGAAATTAACGATTAGAACTCTCACATCTATGGGATCATGTTTTGTTTTTGTCATGTTCGGTTTTATTTTGTGGACAATCACTTTCTGTTTTCGCACTTCCTGGTTTGTTTTGTTACCACAGCAACTCATTAGTCACGCCCCTGTCCTCATGTCTCACACCTGTTTGCACTAATCATGTCCATTATTTAAACCTGTGGTTGCCAGGTGGTCAGCCTGGCGACTTTACCTACACTTCCTTCATGCCATGCCATGCCTGTTTACTCATTCTGTCCAGTTTCCCTCCTGCTCTTGCCACGTAAGTTTTTGTTGTGTTATGTCACAGTTATTGAGTTTCGTGTTTTTTTCATAGTCATGCCATAGTGCTAGTCTTTGTCTAATAGCCAAGTTTCATACTCCCGCCCTCCTTTGTTTCCTTCCTTTTTGTAGTTTTTTAGTATAAGAAATAAATATGTACTTGCATTCACGTCTCACTCGTGCCAACTTTCCTTTGCCTCGGAAAAACAAAAGTTTGACAAGAACATCGTTAAAAACTCTTAGTTTTGTAGTCGGGGAGCATGTCACTTCCTGTTAATGTTGAAATGTCTGAATAGGCAAACTTTTTGAGTCATAGCAAAGACTATAAACATGGCAGCCATTACCTCCCTGCTTGCATCAAGGGTTGGAATTGGGGGTTACATCACCAAAAATGATTCCCGGGCGTGGCCACCGCTGATGCCCACTGCTCCCCTCACCTCCCATCTGGTGGACAGGGTGATGGATCAAATGCAGAAAATAATTTCATCATGGGTACTTGAACTTGGACTTTTAGTGTTTCTGAGCCAAACCAGCACCTGTGGTCAGGTGTCCCACAAGTGTAGCTCCTCTTCCTCTGGCGCCGCTGGGCGGGGTCATGCCATCCAGCCATTAGCGCTGATAATGAAGACAGGGAGGGGGCGGGGCCTGGGTGGAACATGAGTCCCAGCGCCTGCTCCAGGGTCATGGCGGCCAAAGGTGAGAACGCGGCGTCACCTTCACAGGCCGATTGTCATGATCCAGTACTTGGATCACGACATGTTCGGGTTTACTGTTTTGTTATCACAACCTGTTTTTATTTGATGTCCTTAGTTCCTGGTGGCACTTCCTGTTTGGATTCAGTTGCCTCGTTACGCATTTAGTGTCACCTGTTTCTTGTTTGTTGTCGCACACCTGCCCCCTAATTTTCCATCCCTACTTAAGTCTGCGCGTTTTGTTCCTTCGTCCCCGCAGTGTAGTTTGCTTTCCATGCAACAGGTGACGTCGCTTTCCCGCATTGTGGCAAAAACCCTTTTGTACTCGTTTAACTTCCATGCTATTTTGTTCGTTTGTTTTCCTAGCTCACATGCTAGCGTCTTTTGTTCTTTCTAGCTCACATGCTAGCGTCTTTTGTTCTTTCTAGCTCACATGCTAGTTCAGTTGGTTTTGTTTATAGTGCCTATGTGCAAGTCTTTTTGTTCCTAGTCTGTTTTTGTAGTTACAAATAAATCTTTTCTTACCTTTACGCTGTGTCCATTCCGCATTGCATCCACGAGAGAGCGCAACCACACCACCATGCCAGCAAAGCGTCACACCGATGACATCATCCCGCTTGGCACTATTTATCCTTTCATGTCGGCTTCATTGTAGGTGTCGTCCGCGCGTTCCTTCTGGGAACCATTGTCCACTGCAGTGGACATTTTAGTGTAGTGTTTTTGCGTAACTCTGATAAAAGAAATATACATACAAAACAAAAACCAATGCCCACTGCAATGGATGACGAGTCTCAAGATGGTATAATCCCCTAAGAACCAGCGTCCACTACAGTGGACATTTATGTTATCATAACAAGGTTACTTCTTTTCAGAATTGTGTATCTCTGTGAAGCACCAAAAACAAACGTCCACTACAGAGGACGCTGATTCCCAGTATGTTACAAACCCCGTTTCCATATGAGTTGGGAAATTGTGTTAGATGTAAATATAAACAGAATACAATGATTTGCAAATCCTTTTCAACCCATATTCAGTTGAATATGCTACAAAGACAACATATTTGATGTTCAAACTCATAAACTTTATTTTCTTTTGCAAATAATAATTAACATAGAATTTCATGGCTGCAACACGTGCCAAAGTAGTTGGGAAAGGGCATGTTCACCACTGTGTTACATCACCTTCTCTTTTAACAACACTCAATAAACGTTTGGGAACTGAGGAAACTAATTGTTGAAGCTTTGAAAGTGGAATTCTTTCCCATTCTTGTTTTATGTAGAGCTTCAGTCGTTCAACAGTCCGGGGTCTCCGCTGTCCTATTTTACGCTTCATATTGCGCCACACATTTTCCATGGGAGACAGGTCTGGACTGCAGGCGGGCCAGGAAAGTACCCGCACTCTTTTTTTTACGAAGCCACGCTGTTGTAACACGTGCTGAATGTGGCTTGGCATTGTCTTGCTGAAATAAGCAGGGGCGTCCATGAAAAAGATTGCGCTTGGATGGCAGTATATGTTGTTCTAAAACCTGTATGTACCTTTCAGCATTAATGGTGCCTTCACAGATGTGTAAGTTGTATGTAGAGCTTCAGTCGTTCAACAGTCCGGGGTCTCCGCTGTCCTATTTTACGCTTCATATTGCGCCACACATTTTCCATGGGAGACAGGTCTGGACTGCAGGCAGGCCAGGAAAGTACCTGCACTCTTTTTTACGAAACCATGCTGTTGTAACACTTGTCTTGCTGAATTAAGCAGGGGCGTCCATGATAACAGTATATGTTGCTCCAAAACCTGTATGTACCTTTCAGCATTAATGGTGCCTTCACAGATGTGTAAGTTACCCATGCCTTGGGCACTAATGCACCCCCATACCATCACACATGCTGGCTTTGAGCCTATAACGATCCAGATGGTTATTTTCCTCTTTGTTCTGGAGGATACCACGTCCTCTGTTTCCAAATGTAATTTGAAATGTGGACTCGTCAGACCACAGAACACTTTTCCACTTTGCATCAGTTCATATTAGATGAGCTCGGGTCCAGTGAAGCCGGCGGCGTTTCTGGATGTTGTTGATAAATGAGTTTGGCTTTGCAGAGTAGAGTTTTAACTTGCACTTACAGATGTAGCGACCAACTGTAGTTACTGACAGTGGTTTTATGAAGTGTTCCTGAGCCCATGTGGTGACATCTTTTACACACTGATGTCGGTTTTTAATGCAGTACCGCCTAAAGGATCAAAAGTCCGTAATATCATTGCTTACGTGCGGTGATTTCTCCAGATTTTTTTGAACTTTTTGATGATTTTACGGACCGTAGATGGTAAAATCCCTAAATTCCTTGCAATAGCTCGTTGAGAAATGTTGTTCTAAAACTGTTCGACAATTTGCTTACAAATTGGTGACCCTTGCCCCATCCTTGTTTGTGAATTACTTAGCATTTCATGGAAGCTGATTTTATACCCAATCATGGCACCCACCTGTTCCCAATTAGCCTGCACACCTGTGGGATGTTCCATATAAGTGTTTGATGAGCATTACTCAACTTTATCAGTTTTTATTGCCATCTTTCCCAACTTCTTTGTCACGTATTGCTGGCATCAAATTCTAAAGTTAATGATTATTTGCAAAAACATTTTTTTTTATCAGTTTGAACATCAAATATGTTGTCTTTGTAGCATATTCAACTGAATATGGGTTGAAAATGATTTGCAAATCATTTTATTCCGTTTATATTTACATCTAACACAATTTCCCAAGTCATATGAAAACGGGGTTTGTACACCAAAAACAAAACGTCCATTTTAGGTCACGTGCTTCTCAGACAGCGTCCACTACAGTGGACATTTGTGCATAACTGTGTTTTTGTTTGGTGTTCTTTGCAGAATTATGCGAGTAAAATAATACACCAACACCAAACGTGCACCACAGTGGACATAGGTGCTCAGCGTGACAGGTATTTGGTTTCACAATGTTTTAATTCCGACAAAGGATCAAAAAGCAAACGTCCACTGTGGAGGCGGCCGGCCCTGAGGGGGTGCAGGTTTATGTTGACTGTATCTTGGCTGCAGACTTTGAAGAGCCCGTGAGGTCAGGTTTTCCATCCACCGCTCCTGCAAATCCATTTTTGCGGCGAAGGAAGGCGGCGTCACCAGAAGACGCCGAAGGAAACATTAAGCCATCGCTACTTTCATGTATGCTAGCATGCCCCCCCCCCCACACCTGCTTTGATGTGCTCACTTTTTTATGCTTTATTAATGACGCCACACCCGACTCTCCTTTAGCACCATCAGCTGCTGCCTTTTTTTTTTTTTTTTTTGTTCCCCCTCGCCTCTTTGCTGCCATCCCGCCCCGACCTCTGAGCAACTCCTGGGATTGGCCTGTTTGGGAGGGGAGGGGGGAGGGGGATTATTATAGGTGTGAGGAGCGGGGGAGTGGGGGGGGGCAAAGGCCAATCAGAGGGCGGCGTGAGGGGAGGGCTGGCGTGGTATTGGTTGCCGTGGAGATCAGACACGTCTTCATCTCCCGGCTAAGTGACCCCGGCTCTCATTTCCAGGAAAAAAAAAAAACAAGTCTTGTGTGGTTTTGCAAGGTTTTTTTTTGTTTTTGTTTTTTTTTGTGAGGCAACAACACAATGGCGGTAGAATTGTCGCGCAATCCGGCGGAACACTTCCCACATTCGCATGAAAAGTGCGTGCAACATCTGCGGCTTGAATAAGTGTTTTTGTGCGTCTCTCTCTCGGGGGGAAGTAGGAGTGCAGAACCTCACTTTTGTGTCGTTGTCCTTTTCTCAAGTCATCGGCGGGCAATCTGTGGAGAAAAATCATGTAGTCGCGCATTATTTCCTCTCAAATTGGGCTCTAGTCCAGTGTTTTTCAACCACTGTGCCGCGGCACACTGGGGTACAGTCTGGTGTGCCGTGGGAGATGATTTAAATTCACCTGTTTGGGTTACAAATATTTTTGCAAACCAGTGATTAGAACCTGCAAATGATGTGTTGTTGTTGAGTGTCGGTAACCGTGTAACCATGTAATACACCCCCATATCAGTAGGTGGCAGCAGATAGCTAATTGCTTTGTAGATGTCATAAACAGCGGGAGGCAGGGTGCAGGTAAAAAGGTGTCTAATGCTTAAACCAAAAATAAACAAAAGGTGAGTGCCCCTAAGAAAAGGCATTGAAGTTTAGGGAAGGCTATGCAGAACCAAACTAAAACAAAACTGGCTGCAAAGGCAACAAAAACAGAACGCTGGACGATAGCAAAGACTTACTGTGGAGCAAAGAGGGCATCCACAAAATACATTTAAACATGACGTGACTATTGAAAGGCGGAATCGACGGTCCGACAGAGCACGCTGGAGCCCGGCCCAAGATGGTGGCGAGGAGGCGGAGAATGCGGGGCGTGCCGGAAGCGACGCTACAAGCGAGATCAGGTGCGTGGATCGCGCACCTGGACACAATTAATGTATCTCCTCTCAAGGTATAAAAGGGGAGAAGGAGGAGAGAGCGAGGCAGAAGGAGTTGGAGATCGCACGAGAGACTGAGAGCAAGAGGCAGACAAAGACACGGCCAGCTGAAGAGCGGACCAAAGAGCAAGCAGTGGTGAATGAAGGAGCTGAAAAGCAACTCGACCTACAATAAGGTTAATTTGAAAAATAAACAAAAGTCAAACTCGCTCAAGAATGTCCTTCCTTGGTGGTCCATGGAACCCGCATGACAGGGAGAGACTGTGACATTTCACCGCATGGGGGATGAAACCTTTCTGGACATTTTTTCGGCCACGGCGAGAGCCTACGCTTGGTCGGAAGAACAGTGGGGGGTGCGGCTCTTGCCGCTCTTGACGGGGGAAGCGCAGCGGGTGGCGCTCAGTCTGCCGGCGGCGTCCAGGGTGCGCTTTACGGACCTGAGGAGGGCGGTGCTGGACTGAACGGGCTGCTCCACTGAAGAATACCGGCGCCAGTTGAGGTCCATGTGGTTGGGGAAGGAGGACCAGCCGTTCGCATTCTACCAGCGGCTCCAGGAGGCGGCGACGCGCTGGCTACAGCCTGAAGAAGGAGATACATTAATTGTGTCCAATTGCGTGATCCACGCTACTGATCCCGCTTGTAGCGTCGCTCCCGGCACGCCTTGCCTCGCCGCTCGCTCGCATTCTCCGCCTCCTCGCCGCCTTCTTAGACCAGGCTCCAGCGTGCCCTGCCACTCTGTCGGATTATTGGCTCCGCCTCTTCACAATGACCATTAACAATGACCCCACAAAGAAGGATTAAAAACAAGTGAAATATTCTTGATGGCTAAAACAAAGTAGATGCGGGAAATATCGCTCAAAGGAAGACATGAAAGTGTTACAGGAAAATACCAAAACAAGAGAAAAAGCCACCAAAATAGGAGTGCAAGACAAGAAGTAAAAGACTACACACAGGAAAAGAGCAAAAAAGTGCAAATAAGTCAGGGTGTGATGTGACAGGTGGTGACAGTACACCTACTTTGAGACAAGAGCTATAGTCATGCATGCTTGCTTATGCTTTAAAGTCATATCCAACAGTTGCGATAACGACTTGTTACTGTCACCTGAATTTCATTTTTTAATTATTTCTGCTGGTGGTGTGCCTCTGCATTTTTTCAACGCAAAAAATGTGTCTTGGTTCCAAAAAGGTTGAAAAACACTGGGCTATGCAGAACCAAACTAAAACTGAACTGGCTGCAAAGTCAACAAAAGCAGAATGCTGGACGACAGCAAAGAGTTACTGTGGAGCAAAGACAAAGTACATCCGAACATGACATGACAATCAACGATGTCCACACAAAGAAGTATAAAAAACAAGTGAAATATTCTTGAATGCTAAAACAAAGTAGATGTGGGAAATATCGCTCAAAGGAAGACATGAAACTGCTACAGGAAAATACCAAAAAAAGAAAAAATAGGAGCGCAAGACAAGAAGTAAAAGACTACACACTGGAAAAGAGCAAAAAAGTGCAAATAAGTCAGGGTGTGATGTGACAGGTGGTGACAGTACACCTACTTTGAGACAAGAGCTATAGTCATGCATGCTTGCTTATGCTTTAAAGTCATATCCAACAATTGCCACAACAACTTTTTACCGTCACCTGAGTTTCGTTTTTTAATGATCTCTGCTGGTGGTGTGCCTCTGCATTTTTACAAAACTAAAAAATTTGTCTTGGCACAAAAAAGGTTGAAAAACACTGGGCTATGCAGAACCAAACTAAAACCGAACTGGCTACAGAGTAAACAAAAACAGAATGCTGGACGACAGCAAATACTTACTTTGGAGCAAAGACAGCGTCCACAAAGTACATCCGAACATGACATGACAATCAAAAATGTCCCGACAAAGAAGGATTAAAAACAAGTGAAATATTCTTGATTGCTAAAACAAAGTAGATGTGGGAAATATCACTCTCAGGACGACATGAAACTGCCACAGGAAATAACCAAAAAAAGTGAAAAAGCCACCAAAATAGGAGCGCCAGACAAGAAGTAAAAGACTACACACGAGAAAACAGCAAAAAAGTGCAAATAAATCAGGGTGTGATGTGACAGGTGGTGACAGTACACCTACTTTGAGACAAGAGCTATAGTCATGCATGCTTGCTTATGCTTTAAAGTCATATCCAACAATTGCGATAACGACTTTTTACTGTCAACTGAGTTTCTTTTTTTAACGATTTCTGCTGGTGGTGTGCCTCTGGATTTTTTAACGCAAAAAATGTGCCTTGGCTCCGAAAAGGTTGAAAAACACTGGGCTATGCAGAAGGAAACTCAAACTGAACTGGCTACAAAGTCAACAAAAACAGAATGCTGGACGACAGCAAAGACTTACTATGGAGCAAAGACAATGTACATCCAAAAATGACATGACAATCAACAATGTCCCCACAAAGAAGTATAAAAAACATGTGAAATATTCTTGATTGCTAAAACAAAGTAAATGCGGTAAATATCGCTCAAAGCAAGACATGAAACTGTTACAGGAAAATACCAAAAAAAAGAAAAAATAGGAGCACAAGACAAGAAGTAAAAGATTACACACAGGAAAAGAGCAAAAAAGTGCAAATAAGTCAGGGTGTGATGTGACAGGTGGTGACAGTACACCTACTTTGAGACAAGAGCTATAGTCATGCATGCTTGCTTATGCTTGAAAGTCATATCCAACAATTGCCACAACAACTTTAAACTGTCACCTGAGTTTCGTTTTTTAATGAGCTCTGCTGGTGGTGTGCCTCTGGATTTTTTCAACGCAAAAAATGTGCCTTGGTTCCAAAAAGGTTGAAAAACACTGGGCTATGCAGAAGGAAACTAAAACTGAACTGGCTACAAAGTCAACAAAAACAGAATGCTGGACGACAGCAAAGACTTACTGTGGAGCAAAGACAATGTACATCCAAACATGACATGACAATCAACAATGTCACCACAAAGAAGGATTAAAAACAAGTGAAATATTCTTGATTGCTAAAACAAAGTAGATGTGGGAAATATCGTTTAAAGGAAGACATGAAACCGCTACAGGAAAATACCAAAAAAAGAAAAAATAGCAGCGCAAGACAAGAAGTAAAAGACTACACACAGGAAAAGAGCAAAAAAGTGCAAATAAGTCAGGGTGTGATGTGACAGGTGGTGACAGTACACCTACTTTGAGACAAGAGCTATAGTCATGCATGCTTGCTTATGCTTTAAAGTCATATCCAACAATTGCCACAACAACTTTAAACTGTCAACTGAGTTTCTTTTTTTAATGATTTCTGCTGGTGGTGTGCCTCTGGATTTTTTCAACGCAAAAAATGTGCCTTGGCTCCGAAAAGGTTGAAAAACACTGGGCTATGCAGAAGGAAACCAATACTGAACTGGCTACAAAGTCAACAAAAACAGAATGCTGGACGACAGCAAAGACTTACTGTGGAGCAAAGACAATGTACATCCAAAAATGACATGACAATCAACAATGTCCCCACAAAGAAGGAATATCCATCCATCCATTTTCTACCGCTTATTCCCTTTCGGGGTCGCGGGTGTGCCTCTGCATTTTTACAAAACTAAAAAATTTGTCTTGGCACAAAAAAGGTTGAAAAACACTGGGCTATGCAGAACCAAACTAAAACCGAACTGGCTACAGAGTAAACAAAAACAGAATGCTGGACGACAGCAAATACTTACTTTGGAGCAAAGACAGCGTCCACAAAGTACATCCGAACATGACATGACAATCAAAAATGTCCCGACAAAGAAGGATTAAAAACAAGTGAAATATTCTTGATTGCTAAAACAAAGTAGATGTGGGAAATATCACTCTCAGGACGACATGAAACTGCCACAGGAAATAACCAAAAAAAGTGAAAAAGCCACCAAAATAGGAGCGCCAGACAAGAAGTTAAAGACTACACACAAGAAAACAGCAAAAAAGTGCAAATAAATCAGGGTGTGATGTGACAGGTGGTGACAGTACACCTACTTTGAGACAAGAGCTATAGTCATGCATGCTTGCTTATGCTTTAAAGTCATATCCAACAATTGCGATAACGACTTTTTACTGTCAACTGAGTTTCTTTTTTTAACGATTTCTGCTGGTGGTGTGCCTCTGGATTTTTTCAACGCAAAAAATGTGCCTTGGCTCCGAAAAGGTTGAAAAACACTGGGCTATGCAGAAGGAAACTAAAACTAAACTGGCTACAAAGTCAACAAAAACAGAATGCTGGACGACAGCAAAGACTTACTATGGAGCAAAGACAATGTACATCCAAAAATGACATGACAATCAACAATGTCCCCACAAAGAAGTATAAAAAACATGTGAAATATTCTTGAATGCTAAAACAAAGTAAATGCGGGAAATATCGCTCAAAGCAAGACATGAAACTGTTACAGGAAAATACCAAAAAAAAGAAAAAATAGGAGCACAAGACAAGAAGTAAAAGATTACACACAGGAAAAGAGCAAAAAAGTGCAAATAAGTCAGGGTGTGATGTGACAGGTGGTGACAGTACACCTACTTTGAGACAAGAGCTATAGTCATGCATGCTTGCTTATGCTTGAAAGTCATATCCAACAATTGCCACAACAACTTTAAACTGTCACTTGAGTTTCGTTTTTTAATGAGCTCTGCTGGTGGTGTGCCTCTGCATATTTTCATCCTAAAAAATTTGTCTTGGCACAAAAAAGGTTGAAAAACACTGGGCTATGCAGAACCAAACTAAAACCGAACTGGCTACAGAGTAAACAAAAACAGAATGCTGGACGACAGCAAATACTTACTTTGGAGCAAAGACGGCGTCCACAAAGTACACCCGAACATGACATGACAATCAACAATGTCCCCACAAAGAAGGATTAAAAACAAGTGAAATATTCTTGATTGCTAAAACAAAGTAGATGTGGGAAATATCACTCTCAGGACGACATGAAATTGCCACAGGAAATAACCAAAAAAAGTGAAAAAGCCACCAAAATAGGAGCGCCAGACAAGAAGTTAAAGACTACACACAAGAAAACAGCAAAAAAGTGCAAATAAATCAGGGTGTGATGTGACAGGTGGTGACAGTACACCTACTTTGAGACAAGAGCTATAGTCATGCATGCTTGCTTATGCTTTAAAGTCATATCCAACAATTGCGATAACGACTTTTTACTGTCAACTGAGTTTCTTTTTTTAACGCTTTCTGCTGGTGGTGTGCCTCTGGATTTTTTCAACGCAAAAAATGTGCCTTGGCTCCGAAAAGGTTGAAAAACACTGGGCTATGCAGAAGGAAACTAAAACTGAACTGGCTACAAAGTCAACAAAAACAGAATGCTGGACGACAGCAAAGACTTACTGTGGAGAAAAGACAATGTACATCCAAAAAGGACATGACAATCAACAATGTCCCCACAAAGAAGGAATAAAACAAGTGAAATATTCTTGATTGCTAAAACAAAGTAGATGCGGGAAATATCGTTTAAAGGAAGACATGAAACCGCTACAGGAAAATACCAAAAAAAGAAAAAATAGGAGCGCCAGACAAGAAGTAAAAGACTACACACAGGAAAAGAGCAAAAATGTGCAAATAAGTCAGGGTGTGATGTGACAGGTGGTGACAGTACACCTACTTTGAGACAAGAGCTATAGTCATGCATGCTTGCTTATGCTTGAAAGTCATATCCAACAATTGCCACAACAACTTTAAACTGTCACCTGAGTTTCGTTTTTTAATGAGCTCTGCTGGTGGTGTGCCTTTGGATTTTTTCAACGCAAAAAATGTGCCTTGGCTCCAAAAAGGTTGAAAAACACTGGGCTATGCAGAAACCAAACTATAACTGAACTGGCTGCAAAGTAAACAAAAACAGAATGCTGGACGACAGCAAAGACTTACTGTGGAGCAAAGACAAAGTACATCCGAACATGACATGACAATCAACAATGTCACCACAAAGAAGGATTAAAAAGGACCGAAATATTCTTGACTGCTAAAACCTCGTAGATGTGGGAGTCATATCCAACAATCACGACATCGACTTTTTAACCGTCAACTGAGTTTCGTTTTTTAAATATTTCTGCTGGTGGTGTGCCTCCGCATTTTTTCAACGCCTTGGTCCAAAAAAGGTTGAAAACCCCTATGAGTTGAGTGTGGTGGACCTCAATAAAAGCTCCCGTGCTCCACAGAGGCCATGGATCCAGGAGGCTCGTCACGAGGCTAAAGGTGGGCTTCAGCTTCAGAAGGCCTCCTGCCCACTTCCTTCCTGCCATCCGGGGGGGGGGGGGGATGGTGCCTTTTGCCTTCCGCCGCCCTTCCGCCAGCTCCTAACTGCTTGATCTCCTCCAGACTCCCACGTGGGGGGAGAAGTGACGCCTCTCACGGAAACATTTGATGTGGAAATCTTCTCCCCAGTTGAATGACGCCATTTGAACGCTGGAGCTCCAAATCCTGCGTCTTTAAGGCGCCGCCGACGTTTCATTGAGAGACTTAGCGGCGTGTAAATGTCCTCCCTCCGACGCCACGATCCGCACGCAAAGTGTCAATCAAGCTCCACTGGAAAGAAGAGGGGGGGTGTCCAAACTTTTTCCCCTGAGAAAAGACAGAAAAAAAATTCAAGGTGATTTTCTTCACTTTTGACCAAATCATTGATTAGTCCACCTCTCAAAAACAAGAACACTTTGTATACACAGAAAAAAATACTGGATTATTTTGTTAACCCAAATTATGAGTTGCTAGTGTTTTTTTTTATGAATAGCAACCCATTTTTGGGGTTATAAGGATATTATTTTAACTCAATTTCTGGGTATTCAAAATTATGAACTAATTTTCTGGGTTGTTTTTCCTCAAGTAACACATTTTTGGGTAAAATACTTTTTTTTATTAAAAAGTAAAATTTTTCTTGAAAATAATTTTTTTTTATGGATTAATCTCAATGATATTATTTGCAATCACCCAACATTTAGTTATCATAACTCAACTTTTGGGTTAAATAATTCAACCCAATAGTGAAGTTAAGAATAACCCAACATTTAGTTATCTTAACTCAATTTATGTGTTAAATAATTCAACCCAATAGTTTGGTTGGGAATAACCCAACATTTAGTTAATATAACTCAATTTCGGGGTTAAATAATTCAACCCAATAATTAAATTTGAGATAATCCAACATTTAGTTATCATAAACTCAAATTTTGAATTAAATAATTAAACCAAGTAGTTTGGTTGGGAATAACCCAACTTTTTGTTATCATAACTCAACTTTTGGGTTAAATAATTCAACCCAATAGTGAAGTTAAGAATAACCCAACATTTAGTTATCTTAACTCAATTTATGTGTTAAATAATTCAACCCAATAGTTTGGTTGGGAATAACCCAACATTTAGTTAATATAACTCAATTTCGGGGTTAAATAATTCAACCCAATAATTATATTAGGGATAATCCAACATTTAGTTATCATAAACTCAATTTTTGGGTTAAATAATTCAACGCAATAGTTAAGTTAGGAATAACCTAACATTTAGTCAATACAACTCAATTTTTGGGTTAAATAATTCAACCCAATAGTTTATTTGGGAGTAACCCAACATTTAGTTATTATAAGATCAACTTTTGGGTAAATATTTCAACCCAATAATATGGTTGGGAATAACCTAACATTTAGTTATCATAACTCAATTTTGGGGTTAAATAATTCAACCCAATAATTAAGTTGGGAATAACCCAACATTTAGTTAATATAACTCAATTTCGGGGTTAAATAATTCAACCCAATAATTAAATTAGGGATAATCCAACATTTAGTTATCATAAACTCAATTTTTGAGTTAAATAATTCAACCAATTAGTTTGGTTGGGAATAACCCAACTTTTTGTTATCATAACTCAATTTTTTGGTTTAATAATTCAACCCAATAGTGAAGTTAAGAATAACCCAACATTTAGTTATCTTAACTCCATTTCTGGGTTAAATAATTCAACCCAATAGTTTGGTTGGGATTAACCCAACATTTAGTTGATACAACTCAATTATTGGGTTAAATATTTCAACTCAATAATTAAATTAGGAATAATCCAACATTTAATATCATAAACTAAATTTTTGGGTTAAATAATTCAACGCAATAGTTAAGTTAGAAATAACCTAACATTTAGTCAATATAACTAAATTTTTGGGTTAAATAATTCAACCCAACATTTAGTTATTATAAGATCAACTTTTGGGTAAATATTTCAACCCAATAATATGGTTGGGAATAACCCAACATTTAGTTATCATAACTCAATTTTGGGGTTAAATAATTCAACCCAATAATTAAGTTGGGAATAACCCAACATTTAGTTATCATAATTCAATTATGGGGTTAAATAATTCAACCTAATAGCATGGTTGGGAATAACCCAACATTTAGTTATCATAAACACAACTTTTGGGTTAAATAATTTGAGTTAAATTGAGTCAAGGTTCAAGGTTTTCTTGGATAAACCTTGAACCCTGACTCAACTTTTTGGATAAATATATCAACGCAAAAGTTGGGTTAAAAAATGTACTCAAAATGCTGAGTTAAAATAACTCAAATAAGCGATTTGTCCTTTTCTGAACCAGCATTTGGGTTAAAATTGGGTTATGTTTTAATTTAGAAATAATTTATAATAATTTAGAAAACCCAGAAATTGAGTTAAAATAATATCCTTATAACCCCCAAAAATGGGTTGCTATTCATAAAAAAACTCCAAAATTTAGCCCAATACTAGCAACTCATAAATTGGGTTAACTAAATAATCCAGTATTTTTTAGTGTGTACAAAGGGAATTTTTTCAATGGATTAATCTCATTAACATTATTTACAATAACCCAACATTTAGTTATCATAACCCAGCTTTTGGGTTAATTATTCAACCCAATAGTTTGATTGGGAATAACCCAACATTTAGTTATCATAAACTCAACTTTTGGGTTAAATAAAATCAAGCCAATAGTTTGGTCAGGAAAAAACGAATATTTTGTTATCATAACTCAGATATTTGGTTAAATAATTCAATGCAAAAGTTAGGTTGAAAAAAAATTACCTAAAATTTTGAGTTAAAATAACTCAAATAAGGGATTTGTCCTTTTCTGAACCAGCAGTTGGGTTAAAATTGGGTTATTTTTCAACCCAACCTATTTTAGTGTGTAGTAAATGACATTGTTATTTTTGGGCATACAACAAATAGTCTTTTTATTACTCAAAAACATATATTAATGTTTTTTGTTCAAAAATGCAAGTAAATAACTACAATGTGACATTGCTTTAAAAAAAAAGGGGGGATACTGTAAATGTGAACACTACTGAATAATCAAACTTTATTTATGTAGCTCTCACAGGCAAACACAAAGTGTTGTAGAATTAAAAAATACAGACATCCAGCAGTATTGACATTAATAAAACAATAAAAATCAAAACATGGCACTGAGGATTTTGTCAGAGTTATTTGGTGACGAACCCCAAGATGCAGAGATGGAGGCAGGCATGGAATGAGAAAACATGATATAATTAAATACTAAGACAAAAACAAAACCAAAAGGGTACAAACACAAAGCGCGCACGATGCGGATAATCAAACAAAAGGAGCTAGCCTGGGAGCTAGAAAATAACGAACAGGAGCTTAGCGTGGAAGCTAGCGGGTAGCGAACATGCAAACAGAAGTCGTACTTGTATAATGAAAAATAAAACGGAAGCAGGGAACAAAAAACACTAAGCTACAAACATCAACTGAATATAGCTTACCGCTACGCTGCAAAGACAAGGTACGACACGACAGGAGCGATAACACATCACAAGAGCGACTAGACGTGACATCGATAAGACAATACAATGATCCAGCAACTGACACAAGACAAAGCAGGTACAAATAGGAGCGGGCTAATTGGCAACGGGTGTGGCCAGGTGCCAATCAGCCGTAGCTGACGGGAAACAAAGCACTCAGGGAACAAGGCAGGAAGCTGATAAAATAAGAGCACTTGACAGGAACGAAGGACAGGAAATACTAAACACAGAGGAGAAACTAAAACACAAACAAACTGTCAGTGGCAAGCCTGACAGATTCAGGGAAAAAACAAACAAAAAAAACACCTTCTTAGGCGTCCACACTGGAGAATATCTCAAATTAACGCCATTTAAAACATTTTATATTACATATACCGTATGTAAATATAAAACATAAATAATACAATAATAAAGTAACATTGAGAACATGAATAATACGATAACAATAACACAATAAATAATAAAACAAGATATGAGTTTTTGATGATCAGTAAAAAGTCAGATTAAAAAAGATTCTTTAGCCTTTTTTTCAATTTCAACGATTTCCGCAGTCCTGAGTCTCTCTGGCAGGAAGTTCCACCGCCTCACCGTGGTCTGGTATTTGGTAAAGATAAAAGGGGGGCATCAGGATCCTGGAGGGTTTTATTATTATTATTATTATTATTTTCATGTTTTAATTGGGTCATCAGTTCATGTAAACAGTACACTTCAAGTGCACAGCAGATAAATAAATACAAGTATGGGTTTACATTTCCTGACCAAAAAGGTATAGATAGGTTCAAGCTAAAGGCTAATAATGCCGACCCTTTCCACATCCACCTTGTACATGTCAAATAGAGGTGTTAGGACTCGGAGTAAGGAGAGGACCCAGATGCAGAGAGGAAGTTCAAAAAATAAAGCTTTTATTTTGAAACAACTTTTTACCTCCAATGCAAAATGTTTTTCGCAAGAATAATCAACACGCGGAAAAATAATTCCGAGGATAAACAATTAACTCGAAATCACTCCACAAAAATAAGGAGGAATACTAATTAAGGAAATTCTAACAAAAAAAAAATCAATAAGAATAAACGAAAAGTGCTCCGACAGGAGGAAAAAACACCAAACGACCTATATATATATATACTAACTGTAAATGACAAAAAAAATCACTCAATCAATGAGGCAATAAATACGAAATTTGGAAAAAACAAAAACTCACCAATTAGGTAGGCAAATGATAACCAAGGACGCTCAAAGGAGGAAAGAGTAAACTCAAAATTACAGCAAAAACTGCTTGATCCAAAAAGGGGGAACCAGGAAAACAGGAGCAAGACAAGGAGGTATTCATGGACATGGACATGAACTCTAGAAAGGCACGATAGACGAGACAATCTGGCACAGGACAAAAAGAGGCGTGATCTTAAATAGGAAAGAAAACAAAAACAAACAAAAACAAACAAAAACAAAATATCAATCTTGAGATGAAGGAACACAAAAAATAACTCTAGAGTCTCTGTCAAAATGATGTACTTGAACACATGAGTCGTTAAGCATGTAAATACATGCATTTACCAATATTTACAACCACACTTTTGGGTTGAATTATTTAACCCCAAAGTTGAGTTAAGATAACTAAATGTTGGATTATTCCCAACTAAACTATTGTGTTGAATTAATTAACCCAAAAGTTGAGTTATGATAACTAAATATTGGGTGATTGCAAATAATGTTGATGAGATTAATCCATAAAAAATTCCCTTCAATAAAAATGTAACTCTTTAATAATAAAAAAAGCCTTTTGCCCAAAAAATGTTTAGCAAGTTCACAAAAGCTGTTATTGGATAACAAAAGGACTATTTGTTATATGCCAAAAAACAACAATGTCATTTTCTACACACTATAATATGTTGGGTTGAAAAATAACCCAATTTTAACCCAACTGCTGGTTCAGAAAGGGACAAATCCCTTATTTGAGTTATTTTAACTCAAAATTTTGGGTAGAATTTTTTCAACCTAACTTTTGCATTGAAATATTTAACCAAATATTTGAGTTATGATAACTAAATGTTGGGTTTTTCCCAACCAAACTATTGGGTTGAATTATTTAACCCAAAAATTTAGTTTATGATAACTAAATGTTGGGTTATTCCCATCTAAACTATTGGGTTGAATTAATTAACCCAAACTTTGGGTTATGATAACTAAATGTTGGGTGATTGTAAATAATGTTAATGAGATTAATCCATAAAAAAAATTCCCTTCAAGAAACAAGAAGACTTTGTACACACTAAAACTAGGGATGCACCGAAATGAAAATTTGTGGCCGAAGCCGAAGCCGAATTAAAATTAAACGCTTGGCCGAAGGCCGAATACCGAGTACCGAATAATGAATGCAGTTTTTCATAATTTTTTTGATATTGCATAAATAGCCTAGAATAAATATTTCGACATGTTTTTCAAATAAAGTAATTTTTTATTGAATATTGACATTTTTTTAATATTCCAGTAGCCTTTGCTTTTCGAAAATAGCACACAGTTTTTCATTTATATTAGGCCTTCAAACAAGTGCATTAAAGTGGATAAACCCACAACAAATGAATTATTGTCCTTTTGGCAAAAGTCTGCTTAGCCACAGTAGATAGACTAATAATGTAAACAGAAGGCTCAGGTAAAACTCAATTAAGTGTGTGCTTGTAACCTAATACACTTATACAGGTAGCCTACACAACAGGCTAATAATGTAAACAGAGGCCCCACTAAATCTCAATAAGTGTGTGCTTGTAACTTCATACACTTATACAGGTACACAATATATCCCAATGTCACCGCATCAAAAAATTGCGTCACACGCCACTATTCGGCCTTGTTTTTAACTCATTCCACCGAAGGCCGAATGTGGCTTTTTTTGCCATATTCGGCTGAATATATTCGGTTACCGATTAATCGCTGCATCCCTAACTAAAACATACTGTGTTATTTAGTTAACCCAATTTATGAGTTGCTAGTATTGGGCTAAATTTTGGAGTTTTTTTATGAAGAGCAACCCATTTTTTGGGGTTATAAGGATATTATTTTTACTCAAATTCTGGGTTTTCTAAATTATGAACCATTCTTGGGTTGTTTTTCAACAAGTAACACATTTTGGGGGAGAAGGCTTTAAACCCAATTTATAAGTTGCTAGTATTGGACTAAATTTTGGAGTTTTTTTATGAAGAGCAACCCATTTTTTGGGGTTATAAGGATATTATTTTTACTCAATTTCTGGGTTTTCTAAATTATGAACCATTTTTGGGTTGTTTTTCAACAAGTAACACATTTTGGGGGAGAAGGCTTTAAACCCAATTTATAAGTTGCTAGTATTGGGCTAAATTTTGGAGTTTTTTTATGAAGAGCAACCCATTTTTTTTGGTTATAAGGATATTATTTTTACAAAATTTCTGGGTTTTCTAAATTATGAACCATTCTTGGGTCGTTTTTCAACAAGTAACACATTTTGGGGGAGAAGGCTTTAAACCCAATTTTTAAGTTGCTAGTATTGGGCTAAATTTTGGAGTTTTTTTATGAAGAGCAACCCATTTTTTGGGGTTATAAGAATATTATTTTTACTCAATTTCTGGGTTTTCTAAATTATGAACCATTCTTGGGTTGTTTTTCAACAAGTAACACATTTTGGGGGAGAAGGCTTTAAACCCAATTTATGAGTTGCTGGTATTGGGCTAAATTTTGTAGGTTTTTTTATCAATAGCAACCCATTTTTTTTGGTCATAAGGATATTATTTTTAATACATTTCTGGGTTTTCTAAATTATGAACCATTCTTGGGTTGTTTTTCAACAAGTAACACATTTTGGGGGAGAAGGCTTTTTTTTTTAAATCAAAAAGTAAAATTTTTTATTTATTTTTTTCTTTTCCATTTTCGTTCCCCTTCCTCCCTCTTTTCATCCCTTTCTTCCCACATGGTGATCCAGAATATAGTAAAGTAATGTATGTACATATATATTTATAAACAGTTAGTAATATATAGGTTTATAAACATGATCTACTGATCGTACTTATTACTACTCACCGCACATCTCCGTACTTATTTATAGTCTTATTTTTAAAAATGTATCAAAGCACATGGTTGATACGGTACAATACAAGCAGGTCAGATAAGTAAGGAAGTGCAAGGACATAAAGACATTTAAAAACTAAACACCGAACTTTAAAATCCACCCTGAAGCAGACGGGGAGCCGATGCAGCGACTTTAAAACTGGTGTAATGTGCGCCCGCCCTCTGATTCTTGTCAACACGCATGCAGCTGACCTTTGTAATAATTGGAGACTTTTTATGTTCTTTTTGGGAAGACCAGAGATTCTTACAATAGCCTAAAGGACAGGAAATATATTTTTTGAAATAACTGCAGACTTCTGATGTTCATTTTGCGAAGACCACAGAGCATGTCTTAGCTATGTTCCTAAGATGATAAAACACTATTTATGTAATATTTTTGATATGTGGGATAAAAGTCAGAAGAAAAAAAAAAAATAAAATAAAAATCACGGCCAGATTATTTGTACGTTGGTTTAAAATCTTGTAATTTTGGTAAAAGTTTCTCCCTCTGGTTTGTAGGGCTTTTTGATTGATTGATTGAAACTTTTATTAATAGATTGCACAGTACAGTACATATTCCGTACAATTGACCACTAAATGGTAACACCCCAATAGGTTTTTCAACTTGTTCAAGTTCATGGTAAAACTGAAACTTTAACTGAAACCTGTTTTGTCCTGGTTGAGCTGAAGGAAATTCACTGCTATCCATGACGTGCCTACAATGCAGTAAAAAAAATAGTTTTTACGATAATGTCTCAGCAGGTAAAAATATGATTTCAGTGCCAGAGCTTCTACATGCTGCGGTGTAACATATGCCATCATTAGGATCCGCCCTTTTCTTAGGGAAGAGTCCATCAAGATCGTTTTGTTTTAACGTCGTCTAAAACCATGAGAGATGACTTAAAAAGGAGGTTGAACAATTTATTCAACAAAAAAAGAAGTACTTAAGAAATCAAAGCGAACCCAACCATGTAATGGTCGGAGCAAACTCTAAAATGTCGCCCTTCTTACATGCTTTTGTCCAGCTCGCTTCCTTAACCCGTGGATCGAAACTGAAAGTTAACTTGGCGCATGTGTGTGTGTGTTCTTCGCCCTTCGTCTCGTTCCTGGATCCTCTTCTTTTGGGACCAAACTGAGATACAGCATGTGTGTCTTTGCAAGGACAGGAAACTCAGGGTGCATCCGTGTCACGTCCTCGGACCTCAAACCTAAGAGATCTCATGTTCGCTTCATTCTATCCAAAGGTGGGGAGACATTCCTCCAGCTCCACCAAACAAAACAGTCGCTTTAAAAATATATCAGCTCCATAATCTGACACAGCTTCATAGAAACTTTACAGAGTCATTCCCACCATATCAATTCCTAGTTTGAAATTATTTAAGGTGCACGTAACATTATTAGTATCAGTACTATGGATACCGGTAACAAAAATCCCTCAAAACAGCCCACTCCCAATAATGTGGGCTTTTCAAACGTCAAATCATTGGAGACAACAATCTTAACATCATTGGGCTCAGTGAAACCTGGCTGAAGCCAGATTATGTGTTTTCCGCTTAACGAGGCATGTCCTCTTAACTTTACGATCTAGGACCCCCAACGTAGAGGGGAAAGAGTCAAACTAGCAAGAAAAAGCCCCTTGGAAAAAAAAGGGTGAGGGAAAAACAACTTAAGACGCACAAAGAAGGAACAGGAGCCAAAGCGGAGGAGGTAAACACAACTGGAAGGGTGAAGCATCAGTCGCTCACTGAATAGACAGGAGATAAGTATTAGGTTTGCATGAAAGTTGGCTGCTGCAACAACAAAAAAAAACAGCCAATATTTTGGTCTAGGTTTATTTGCCTCTTGCTGCAAATAATGGCAAAAATTCCAACGAATTAAGATGCACAAACAAAGAAGGAACAGGAGCCAAAGCGGAGGAGACAAACACAACTGGAAGGGTGAAGCATCAGGCGCCCAGTGAATGGACAGGAAATAAGTACCAGGTGCGCATGAAAGTTGGATACTGCAAATAAAAAAAAACCAGACAATATTTCTGTCTTTGTTTATCTGCCTCTTGTTGCAAATAATCACAAAAATGACAATGAAATAAGACGCACCAAGAAGGAACAGGAGCTAAAGTGGAGGAGGTAAACACAACTGGAAGGGTGAAACATCAGGCGCCCAGTGAATGGACAGGAAATAAGTATCAGGTGCGCATGAAAGTTGGCTACTGCAACAAAAAAAGCAGAGATTATTTCTGTCTTTGTTTATTTGCCTCTGGTTGCAAATAATCAGGAATTAAGATTCACAAAGAAGGAACAGGAGCCAAAGTGGAGGAGACAAACACAACTAGAAGGGTGAAACATTAGGCGCCCAGTGAATGGACAGGAAATAAGTATCAGGTATGAATATGAATATGAAAGTTGGCTACTGCAAATAAAAAAAAAGCAGACAATATTCTGTCTTTGTTTATCTGCCTCTTGTTGCAAATAATCACAAAAATGAAAACGAATTAAGATGCACCAAGAAGGAACAGGAGCTAAAGTGGAGGAGGTAAATACAACTGGAAGGGTGAAACATCAGGCGCCCAGTAAATGGACAGGAAATAAGTATCAGGTGTGCATGAAAGTTGGCTACTGCAACAACAACAGAAACAGCCAACATTTTGGTCTTGGTTTATTTGCCTCTTGCTGCAAGTAATTGCAAAAATTCCAAAGAATTAAGACGCAGAAAGAAAGTACAGGCGCCAAAGCGGAGGAGACAAACACAACTGGAAGGGTGAAGCATCAGGCGCCCAGTGAATGGACAGGAAATAAGTATCAGGTGCGCATGAAAGTTGGCTACTGCAACAAAAAAAAGCAGAGATTAATTTCTGTCTTTGTTTATTAGCCTCTTGTTGCAAATACTCACAAAAATGACAATGAATTAAGATTCACAAAGAAGGAACAGTAGCCAAAGTGGAGGAGGTAAACACAACTGGAAGGGTGAAACAACAGACGCCCAGTGAATGGACAGGAAATAAGTATCAGGTGCGCATGAAAGTTGGCTACTGCAAATTAAAAAAAAGCAGACAATATTTCTGTCTTTGTTTATCTGCCTCTTGTTGCAAATAATCACAAAAATGACAAGGAATCAAGATGCACCAAGAAGGAACAGGAGCCAAAGTGGAGGAGGTAAACACAACTGGAAGGGTGAAACATCAGGCGCCCAGTGAATGGACAGGAGATAAGTATCAGGTGCGCATGAAAGTTGGCTACTGCAACAAAAGAAAAGCAGAAATTATTTCTGTCTTTGTTTATTTGCCTCTTGTTGCAAATAATCACAAAAATGACAAGGAATTAAGATTTACAAAGAAGGAACAGGAGCCAAAGTGGAGGAGGTAAACACAACTGGAAGGGTGAAGCATCAGACGCCCAGTGAATGGACAAGAGATAAGTATCAGGTGCGCATGAAAGTTGGCTACTGCAAATAAAAAAAAAAAGCAGACAATATTTATGTCTTTGTTTATCTGCCTCTTGTTGCAAATAATCACAACAATGACAAGGAATTAAGATTCACCAAGAAGGAACAGGAGCCAAAGTGGAGTAGGTAAACACAACATCAGGCGCCCAGTGAATAAACAGGAGATAATATTAGGTGCACATGAAAGTTAACTACTGTAAATTAAAAAAAAAAGCAGACAATATTTATGTATTTGTTTATTTGCCTCTTGTTGCAAATAATCACAAAAATGACAAGGAATTTTATGTATGTATACATAGATACATCTGTCATCTCTATCTTTTTTTTTAATTTATTTTTTTATTTTTTATTTTTTTATTTATACTACCATATTGTATATGCACCTTAGGAGGAGCTGCTCCAATTTCGTTGTTCTTTGAACCTGTTCATTGCAATAATGACAATAAAACTCTATTCTATTCTATTCTAATTAAGATTCACAAAGAAGGAACAGGAGCCAAAGTGGAGGAGGTAAACACCACTGGAAGGGTGAAACATCAGACGCCCAGTGAATGGGCAGGAGATAAGTATCAGGTGCGCATCAAAGTTGGCTACTGCTAAAAAAAAAAAAAGAGCAGACAATATTTCTGTCTTTGTTTATCTGCCTCTTGTTGCAAATAATCACAAAAATGACCAATAATTAAAACAAATCTTTTGAAATTAGCCCTAAAATGTGTTGAATCAAAACGCTGTATTACTTATAAAACACATGTTTCAATGCTGCAGTAATCACCGCGAGACAAACAGTCGACAGGAAGTGAGTCGCTGGATTTGCATGTTTTCCAACTCACCCGACAAAAGCGTCCGTATGTGCCGAAAGTTGCATAGGATCAGGTCTGAGTGACACTTGTCGTGTAACTTGTACAAATAAGCACAATGAACGGATTAGTTTTCTAATCAAGTAAGGAAGAAACTTTTGGTTGAAGCAAAAAGTGAACATGTATAAGAAGTGTAAGAAGTACTGTCTTTGTTGTCATTATTTGGATATAAAGGAGGGGTGTCTAAACTTTTCCACTGAAAAAAGGCGACTGGTGGAGGTTTTGGTTAAAAAAAATACTGTATTTGGTTTCAGTCTTAAACAAGGTTCAAAATAAGTCAAATATTATTTTTTTCATAAAACCCTTGAATCACTAATTCTACTTCATTATTTGTTTTACTTTTTACGAGCTTTTTGTCCAAACCCCTTTTTTTGAGGCAAAATACAAAATATACAATATTTTTCCCAAAAAGATTTTCATAGTGAAATATTTAATGTGAAGTAATTGGATCCCTAAATAGGTCAATAATTCAGAGCAAAAATTATTTGAATTTTTTATTTATTTATTTTTTAATTTTTTTTAGCAAAGACAGTTATTAAATTCCACTAAAATCCTTGGGAATTTTATTTTATTTTTTTTTCATTCAAGACTTTTATCTCTATATCAGCTTCAGATAATATATTGTAATTGGTTTAGTATATTTATAATAACAACAAATAGGATAATTAGTATAATTAATATTAGTATATAATTAGTATGGATTTTTTTTTTTCAAATTTTCATATTTTTCATGTTTTTATGTTTGTGGTATTTATGTCCTTTTTGTCCTTAAATTAATCAATAATTTATAGCAACATTGATTGTTATTCATTATTATTTTTTTGAGAAATTATTTAAAAAATGGTGTTATTAGAGTCAACAATGCAACTTTTTCTAGTTGCAATTCACTCATTTGCTCTTTTATTCCACTTTTTAATGGTTAAAAAATATGTACATAATTTAGTATTTTTAGAATGATGTGCTGCGGGCTGCAAATGGCCACACTTTGGACACCCCTGTCCTACACAAAACATATTCAAACAAAAATATATATTTTTCCATACATCTTTTTCCACTTTCATATGTTTTAGAAAAAGCTCCAGGGAGCGGTCCAGCCGACCCCCGGGCTAACCAAAGACTTTGTAAAGCCGTCATTGCACTGATGAAGTCACTTCACACAAGACGTCCTAACAAGATCGGCCTGAGTTGACCTTCCACTTTGGCGGCAGCTGACGACGGAGGCCTGGCGCCTGATCAACGGACCCAGCAACCGAGCCACCTGGCCCCGCCCTTCACCCGGCCAGGAGGCTGCCAGAATAGTCGCGGGCCAAGAGGGCCACCCTGCCGCGTGGTGAAGGACAGCCAGCAGAAGCTGAGATGACCACTTTCTGAAACAACTGTGAAGGCCATACTGAAGACAACACATGATGTAAGTGTCTATATTACATACAGTATATTGGCCTACTTTCAAAATTACTTTAAACATTGTATATAAAGTGTTATAATAACGACAACACATGATGCAAGTGTCTATATTAACCCTATTGGCCTACTTTCAAAATCACTTTAAACGTTGTATCAGAATCAGAATCAGACATACTTTATTAATCCCCGAGGGGAAATTACAATTTTCAGCACAATCCCATTCAAAGTCGGACAAACATTACAGGAAGATAGAACAGGATCGCTGACGGGTCTGCCAACTTCCGGCGCCCCTTACAAAAAAGGTGAGATACAGGTAAACAAGTGTTATAATAACGACAACACGTAATATAAGTGTCTATATTAGCCTACTATCAAAATGACTTTAAAAGTCATATATAAGTGTTATAATGAAGACAACATATGATGTAAGTGTCTATAATAGCTTACTATCAAAATGACTTTAAAAGTCATATATAAGTGTTATAATGAAGACAACATATGATGTAAGTGTCTATATTAGCTGTATTAGCCCAATATAAAAATGACTTCAAAAGTTGTTTATAAGTGTTATAATGAAGACATGATGTGTTTATATTAGCTATATTAGCCTACAATCAAATTTACTTTGAAAGTTATATACAAGCGTTATAATGAAGGCAACATATGATGTAAGTGTCTATATTAGCTGTATTAGCCTACTATCAAAATGACTTTAAAAGGCTTATAATTAAATACAACACACGATGTAACTGTTTGTATTAACAATATTAGCCTACCATCAAAATGACTTTAAAAGTCTTATATAAATGTTATAATGAAGACAACACATGATGTAAGTGTCTATATTAGCTGTATTAGCCTACTATCAAAATGACTTTAAAAGTCTTAATTAAATGGTATAATGAAGACAACACATGATGTAAGTGTCTATATTAGACTGTTAACAAAATGACTTTAAAAGTCTTACATAAATGTTATAATGAAGACAACACATGATGTAAGTTTCTATATTAGCTATATTAGCCTACTATCAAAATTACTTTAAAAGTTTTATATAAGTGTTGTAATGAAGGCAACACATGATGTAAGTGTCTATATTAGCCTACTATCAAAATGACTTTAAAAGTCATATATAAGTGTTAAAATGAAGACAACACATCATGTGTTTATATTAGCTATATTAGCCTACTATCAAATTTACTTTAAAAGTTATATATAAGTGTTATAATGAAGGCAACATATGATGTAAGTGTCTATATTAGCTGTATTAGCCTACTATCAAAATGACTTTGAAAGTCTTATAATTAAATACAACACACGATGTAACTGTTTGTATTAACAATATTAGTCTACTATCAAAATGACTTTAAAAGTTTTATATAAGTGTTATAATGAAGACAACACATGATGTAAGTGTCTATATTAGATATATTATCCTACTATGAAAATGACTTTAAAAGTCTTATATAAGTGTTGTAATGAAGGCAACACATGATGTAAGTGTCTTTATTAGTTCAATTAGCCAACTATCAAAATGACTTTAAAAGTCTTAATTAAATGGTATAATGAAGACAACACATGATGTGTCTATATTAGCCTGCTATCAAAATGACTTTAAAAGTCTTACATAAATGTTATAATGAAGACAACACATGATGTAAGTGTCTATATTAGCTATATTAGCCTACTATCAAAACGACTTTAAAAGTTTTATATAAGTGTTGTAATGAAGGCAACACATGATGTAAGTGTCTATATTAGCCTACTATCAAAATGACTTTAAAAGTCATATATAAGTGTTAAAATGAAGACAACACATCATGTGTTTATATTAGCTATATTAGCCTACTATCAAATTTACTTTGAAAGTTATATATAAGTGTTATAATGAAGGCAACATATGATGTAAGTGTCTATATTAGCTGTATTAGCCTACTATCAAAAAGGACTTTGAAAGTCTTATAATTAAATACAACACACAATGTAACTGTTTGTATTAACAATATTAGTCTACTATCAAAATGCCTTTAAAAGTTTTATATAAGTGTTATAATGAAGACAACACATGATGTAAGTGTCTATATTAGCTATATTAGCCTACTATGAAAATGACTTTAAAAGTCTTCTATAAGTGTTGTAATGAAGACAACTCATGATGTAAGTGTCTTTATTAGTTCGATTAGCCTACTATCAAAATGACTTTAAAAGTCTTAATTAAATGGTATAATGAAGACAACACATGATGTGTCTATATTAGCCTGCTATCAAAATGACTTTAAAAGTCTTACATAAATGTTATAATGAAGACAACACATGATGTAAGTGTCTATATTAGCTATATTAGCCTACTATCAAAATGACTTTAAAAGTGTTATATAAGTGTTATAATGAAGGCAACACATGATGTAAGTGTCTATATTAGCCTACTATCAAAATGACTTTAAAAGTTATATATAAGTGTTAAAATGAAGACAACACATCATGTGTTTATATTAGCTATATTAGCCTACTATCAAATTTACTTTGAAAGTTATATATAAGTGTTATAATGAAGGCAACATATGATGTAAGTGTCTATATTAGCTGTATTAGCCTACTATCAAATTTACTTTGAAAGTTATATATAAGTGTTATAATGAAGGCAACATATGATGTAAGTGTCTATATTAGCTGTATTAGCCTACTATCAAAATGACTTTGAAAGTCTTATAATTAAAAACAACACACGATGTAACTGTTTGTATTAACAATATTAGCCTACTATCAAAATGACTTTAAAAGTCTTATATAAGTGTTGTAATGAAGACAACACATGATGTAAGTGTCCATATTAGTTCAATTAGCCTACTATCAAAATGACTTTAAAAGTCTAATATAAGTGTTATAATTAAATACAACACATTATGTGAGTTTTATTAGCCTACTATCAAAATGACTATACAAGTCATATATAAGTGTTTTGATTAAAAACAACACATGATGTAAGTTTTTTTGGCTTACTATCAAAATGACTCTAAAAGTCTTATATAAGTGTTATAATTAAATACAACACATGATGTTAATATTTATATTGGCCTACTATCAAAATGACTATACGAGTCTTATAAAAGTGTTATAATGAAGCCGGCAGAAGCGAGCCGCTCCAAATAGTCGCGGGCCAAGAGGGCCGCCCTGCCGCGTGTAAAAGGTTAGCCAGCAGAAGCCGCGATGACCGCTCTCTGCAAGCAGCGTGAAGGCCATACAAGTATTCTTCTTATTTCCTCAACTCCCGTCTAACAAAAGTCACGTCAACATGCACTTAAAACATCACCGCGGGGTAGACGCAGGCGCCGGGATGCGATGCTCGTCGGCGTGCTCCGAGACCCAGATGGTGCGCCGCTGCCGTAAACCTTTCATCACAGCATCCCTCTTTGCAAAGTAACAGCAACATCATATTTATGGTGCATCCTAATTGAGACAAGACTTCACAACAATGGCAGATAGAAATAGTCCTTCCATATGCGGGTTGGAGGGGGTGTGGGGGAGGGGTGACAGATATCCTAACGCTTTAGCACGGATTGTTCTTTTTTTTAGTCTTTTTTTTTTTATATCATCATTAATGTGATACCGGGGCCCCATGTGACCTCCTCACAGCGGCACCTCATTTCCAAAAGCAGTCATCGGAACAAACAGAAGGCGGGCAGCAGAAAGACGGCGTGGCGGGCGAGCGAGCGAGAGAGAGAGCGAGAGAGAGAGAGAGAGAGAGACGGTTTTACAACAAATGAGATTGTTCTGATTGGAGGAAGCTCTTAAAAAGAAGAAAAGCAACACAAACAACGGCGGCGTGATATTTGATGTCACGCGGCGCCCACCATCCAGTTGTTTGCTTTTTGCGCGACAGGAAGTGTCATCACAGCTACACTTCACTGTCCGCTTTGGATTTTCCGGGCCGGCGGGGAGTCGCACGGAATGGCTCCGGTTTGTTGGGATTGAGATTGTCCAAGCAAGCCAGTGAGGAATGCGGTCATAAGAAACATAATTAAAGCTGCAAGCAGCGATGGACGGGACCGACTTTTGCTGGTGTTTCCTGCCTTTACCCATTCAACATATCTTTACCTGCACATTACCTACCTTCCCTGCATCCTGGGGTCACACTGGTGCTTCTTTCTGTCACCCATACACGCTGGTGCTTCCTGCCATCACCCAGACAACATATCTTTACCTGCACAGTACCTACCTTCTCTGCGTTGTGTGGTCAGGCTGGTGCTTCCTGCTTTTAAGCGGCCATCTTGAGACGGCAGCAGCGCAGCAGCATCAGCGCGGAAGTTTTTGAAGGCTCGTAAAATCAAAACCTGAGCTGTTATTAAAATTATTTTCGCAACTTTTAATCAGAAGGGTTTATTTTTCTCTCCTGGGCGAGTTTGAAGCTGACACAACAAACGTGCTCAGAGGAGATAATGATTGAAAAAGGTGACGGATTCTTACAAAACTTTTGTTTTCAAGGGGTAATTGCCAGCTCCTTGTTGATATTTGCAGAAGGATGTCAATGAATGAAATGTAGGTCTAAGTGAGACCTACATATATGTTTTTGTTTCATGTCTTTACAACATTCTTACCGGATGTTACAAGCAGTTTTTTTTGTGTTTTATTCCTAGGAGCAGTTATGTCAGTTTTATTCCTAGGGGGCGCTAGAGCGCAATTTTGAGTTTTGGGGTTTGGTTTTTTATTAGATGTTAATTTTTGCCAGTCCTAATGTGTGTGTAAAATTTGGTGAGTTTTGAAGCATTTTAAGGTGGTCAAATTACAGCTCAAAGAGGCAAACATGAAATTTTTTAGGAGACTTTTGTTTTGTCGGGGTTTTTGCCAACTTCTTGTTGATTTTTTCTGGAGGATGTCATTTTATGAAATCTAGGTCTAAGTCAGACCTACATAGAGGTTTTTGTTTCATGTCTCTACGACATTCCTAACAGAAGTTAAAAGCAGTTTTTCTGTGTTTATTCCTAGGGGGCGCTAGAGCATAATTTTGAGGTTTGGGGTTTGGTTTTTTATTAGATGGCAATTTTTGCCAGTCCTGATGTGTGTGTAAAATTTGGTGAGTTTTGAAGCATTTTAAGGGGGTTAAATTACAGCTCAAACAGGCGGCGGTACGATAATAATAAAACCTTAGAAATACAATAGGGTCCTCTGTCCCAAAGGGACATTTGGTCCCTAATGAATCACGGCTTAGTATGCCCGCCGCCGTGGGCTGATGCACGTGGGCTTGTCTCCGCCATGATTCTGCCTCCTTGTTGTCGTCCAGAAGGTCATGGCGCCCAATGAGGCCTGGCATCAGCATCTGCACATGTGCTAATGTCCACACAAGTCAAATAGAAGTATGTGGCTGGAAACTGGGGGTTGGGGGGGGGGGGGGGTGCAGGGCGTCCATGGAGCGCTGCGACAGACTCCTCAGCCTCCTGGTAGGATTTGTTGGAATGTGAGCGAGGAGGATTTTAGCACCAGGCGAGCCGCGCCAGAGTGCCGCAGACTTCATGCCATCTGTCTCAGCCTCCGTCCTCGCCGTGCCAAAAACGTCCTCAGACCTTTTATTTCCTCCTTCTCATCCCTGTTCACAAGAGGAGCGGACATGCTGCGGCTCTGCTAATCTACTGGACGAGACGCGGCTCGCTGGATGGAGGCGTGTGTTGGGGGTGGGGGGGCAATGACTGGCTGGCGTCAACAGATTCAAGTAAAACACAATCTCAGTCCATTAATAGAGATCTTTTTGGGTGCCAGCATGGAGCTAAAAGTGTCCATAGGGCTCTTAGGGGAAAAATCTGTGACGCCGTATAGGCCTCTGAGAACCAGTGTCCTCTGCGGTGGACGTTAGTTTTTTGGTCAGTTTCTTTTGTCACATTTCCACCGAAAGAGAAAAGAAAAAAAAAACCCCCGTTATGCAAAACACAAAAAGAGGCTGGTTCTCAGGACACTTTATTAGGGACACAATCTAATTGGACACTTCTGCTAATTCTAAGATCACGTCCGAGTGACACTTGTCGTGTAACTTTAAAAAATAAACTCAATGAAGGGATTAGTTCCCTAAGCAAGTAAGAAAAAAAAAGTTCCACTTTTGGTTGAAGCAAAAAGTGAACATATATAAGAAGTGTAAGAAATACTGTCTTTGTTGTCATTATTTGGATATAAAGGAGGGGTGTCTAAAGTTTTTCCACTGAAAAAAAGGCCATTTTGATAGTTTTCAGTTTCAAAACCAATACAAAACATGTTGTGTTTTTTAATGTATAATTATGTTTTTTATTTGTATTTTTATTGTATTAGTTTCTATTTTATTTAGCACCAGTATGACTATTATTAGTCTCTCCATCTATACATCACAAAATGCCACACATTCAGTTGATTCCACTCCAAGTTTTAGCATGGAGCTAAAAGTGTCCATAGGGCTCTTAGGGGAAAAATCTGTGACGTCGTATAGGCCTCTGAGAACCAATGTCCTCTGCGGTGGACGTTTGTTTTTTGGTCAGTTTCTTTTGTCACATTTCCAGCGAAAGAGAAAAGAAAAAAAAGAAACCCGTTATGCAAAACACAAAAAGAGGCTGGTTCTCAGGACACTTTATTAGGGACACAATCTAATTGGACACTTCTGCTAATTCTAAGATCACGTCTGAGTGACACTTGTCGTGTAACTTTCAAAAATAAACACAATGAAGGGATTAGTTCCCTAGGCAAGTAAGAAAAAAAAAGTACCACTTTTGGTTGAAGCAAAAAGTGAACATATATAAGAAGTGTAAGAAATACTGTCTTTGTTGTCATTATTTGGATATAAAGGAGGGGTGTCTAAACTTTTTCCACCGAAAAAAAGGCCATTTTGATAGTTTTCATTTTCAAAACCAATACAAAATATATTGTGTTTTTTAATGTATAATTATGTTTTTTATTTGTATTTTTATTGTATTAGTCTCTATTTTATTTAGCAACAGTATGACTATTATTAGTATCTCCATCTATACATCACAAAATACCACACATTCAGTTTATTCCACTCCAAGTTTTAGCATGGAGCTAAAAGTCTCCATAGGGCTCTCAGGGGAGAAATCTGTGACGTCGTATAGGCCTCTGAGAACCAGTGTCCTCTGCGGTGGACGTTTGTTTTTTGGTCAGTTTCTTTTGTCAAATTTCCACCGAAAGAGAAAAGGAAAAAAAATCCTGTTATGCAAAACACAAAAAGAGGCTGTTAATCAGGACACTTTATTAGGGACACATTCTAATTGGACACTTCTGCTAATTCTAAGATCACGTCTGAGTGACACGTGTCGTGTAACTTTCAAAAATAAACACAATGAAGGGATTAGTTTCCTAAGCAAGTAATAAAAATAAAAAGTTCCAATTTTGGTTGAAGCAAAAAGTGAACATATATAAGAAGTGTAAGAAATGCTGTCTTTGTTGTCATTATTTGGATATAAAGGAGGGGTGTCTAAACTTTTTTCCACTGGAAAAAAAGGCCATTTTGATAGTTTTCATTTTCAAAACCAATACAAAATATATTGTGTTTTTTAATGTATAATTATGTTTTTTATTTGTATTTTTATTGTATTAGTCTCTATTTTATTTAGCAACAGTATGACTATCATTAGTCTCTCCATCCATACATCACAAAATGCCACACATTCAGTTTATTCCACTCCAAGTTTTAGCATGGAGCTAAAAGTGTCCATAAGGCCCTTAGGGGAAAGAACTTTGACGCCGTATAGGCCTCTGAGAACCAGTGTCCTCTGCGGTGGACATTTATTTTTTGGTCAGTTTCTTTTGTCACATTTCCACCAAAAGAGAAAAAAAATAAAAATCCTGTTATGCGAAACACAAAAAGAGGCTGGTTCTCAGGAAACTTTATTAGGGACACAATCTAATTGGACACTAGATTAATTTGAAGACCATGTCTGAGTGACACTTGTCGTGTAACTTTTACAAATAAACACAACGAAGGGATTAGTTTTCTAAACAAGTAAGGAAGAAACTTTTAAATTGAAGCAGAAAGTGAACATATATAAGAAGTGTAAGAAATGCTGTCTTTGTTGTCTAATTTGGATATAAAAAAGGGGTGTCTAAACTTGTTCAACTAGAAAAATGAAGCCATTTTTATAATTTTTCATTTTCAAAACCAACACAAAATAAATTGTGTTTTTTATTTGTATTTTTATTGCATTAGTCTCTATTTTATTTAGCACCATTATGACAATTTTTATTTTCTCTGTCTAAACAGCAAAAAATGCCATAAATTCAGTTTATTCCAGTCCAAGTTTTAGCATGGAGCTAAAAGTGTCCATACGGCCCTTAGGGAAAAAAAATTGTCAGAGTTGCACATTTCCACCAAAAGAGAAAACGAAAAAAATCCTGTTATGCAAAACACAAAAAGAGACTGGTTCTCAGGACACTTTATCGGGGACACAATCTAATGAGACACTTCCGCTAATTCAAAGATCACGTCTGAGTGACGCTTGTCGTGTAACTTTTACAAATAAACACAAAGAAGGGATTAGTTTTCTAATCAAGTAAGAAAGAAAAAAAAACGTTCCACTTTTGGTTGGAGCAAAAAGTGGAGATATATAAGAAGTGTTGTCTTTGTTGTCATTATTTGGATATAAAGGAGGGGTGTCTAAACTTTTTCCACACAAAAAAAGGCAATTTTGATATTTTTCATTTTCAAAACAAATACAAAATATATTTTGTTTTTTTATTGTAAAAATTTTTATTTATATTTTTATTGAATTAGTCTCTATTTTATTGAGCACCGTTATGACTATTATTAGTCTCCACGTCTAAACATCACAAATTGCCACAAATTCAGTTTATTCCACTCCAAGTTTTAGCATGGAGCTAAAAGTGTCCATAAGGCCCTTAGGGGAAAGAACTGTGACGCCGTATAGGCCTCTGAGAACCAGTGTCCTCTGCAGTGGACGTCTGTTTTTTTTTTTAGTTATTTAAAAAAAAAAAAAAAAATACAATCATGTTTGCTTACGGACTGTTTCCCTGCAGACTGTATTGATCTATATTGATGTATAATGTGTACTGTATTTCCTTGAATTGCCGCAGGGCATATAGTATGTGCCTGCCTAGAATTACTGCCGGGTCAAACTCGCTTCGCAAAATAATTAGCGTATGCTTAGTATTACCGCCGGGTCAAACTCGTCACGTGACGAATGACACTTCACCTGTCATCATTTTCAAAATGGAGGAGGCTGATTTCAATCATTTGAAATCGCATAAAGGGAAGAAGATTAAGAGCTATTCAGTAGGATTTAAGGTCCAAGCTATTGAATATGCTAAAAAGAACAATAAGCAGCTATGTTTTATTAATATACCGTAGCTGCGTGTGTCAAATGTGAGTCGTTAAATGACTCCCGCCTCCTGGTGGTAGAGGGCGCTAGTGATCCTTCTTGCGACTACTCGGCTGCAAAAGAAGTGACAATGAGTGACGGGATATGTGCTGGGACGGATATGACGCGGCGGACCTTTTAGGATATAAAACCTATGTAAACAACCGGGCTGACATAAAACATGTTCCAGTCCTAAATACCCAGTGTATTATTTATACAATAACACTTCCTGGTGGCAGCGGTGGGATAAAGAGATCACCCGCAGAGCAGAACGGGAGGGGGAGTTGTCCGAGGATAATTCTGTCGTCGCCCGCACTTGAGGAGCCGAGCTAACTGATAGCAGCGGTCTCATAGCAGTTTTCTAAACTGGACTTTCAATTGAAGCAGGAGGTAATAAAGGAAGATCTCCATCGAGACAGAGCGACTTTTAAAACTGAAGAAAGATAAGGAAGACTTCTATAAACAAGTTATCGATGCTTTTGATCAGAAGGAGCTGGCATGGACTTCATTTATAAGTAAAGGTAAGACCATGATAAGGTTTCCTTTAATTAAATGTGCTTGTCATGATGGTATCCTTACATTACACTCAAATTTTTAATGCATGCCTTTGGTAAGTGTTGGAGTGAGAAGATGTTTTAAAATAATTAGCGCATGCTTACCTTTATTGCATGCCTTTGGTAAGTGCCAGTGTAAGAAGAGGTTTTAAATTAATCAGCCCCCTGGCAGAAATTCAAGGAAATACGGTATATTGTGTTTTTTTATGTTGATTTAATAATACAAAAATATATATATATGTATATATTTTTTTCATTTCTTTTGCGGCCCGTTACCAACCGGTGGTTGGGGACCACTGCCCTATGGTGTGGAAAATACGCAACACGCTTTTTACCGCGGATGGACAATGGAGATATTTCTGACTTCCTGCATTAGCGGCTGAGAGCCAAGCGTAATTGTGGAATGGCCAATCGGATGATAAATGGACTGCTTGTACACAAATGTTCAACTCCTTGGGCCTTTCCCACCTGATTTAAAACTTCCCCATCTTTTTGTCTCATACGTTATCATTGCTGTTGTTTTTTTGTTTGGGAATGTAATTGTGGAATGGTCAATCGGATGATAAATGGACTGCTTGTACACAAATGTTCAACTCCTTGGGCCTTTCCCACCGGATTTAAAACTTCCCCATCTTTTTGTCTCATACGTTATCATTGCTGTTGTTTTTTTGTTTGGGAATGTAATTGTGGAATGGTCAATCGGATGATAAATGGACTGCTTGTACACAAATGTTCAACACATTGGGCCTTTCCCACCGGATTTAAAACTTCCCCTTCTTTTTGTCTCATACGTTATCATTGCTGTTGTTTTTTTGTTTGGGAATGTAATTGTGGAATGGTCAATCGGATGATAAATGGACTGCTTGTACACAAATGTTCAACTCCTTGGGCCTTTCCCACCGGATTTAAAACTTCCCCTTCTTTTTGTCTCATACGTTATCATTGCTGTTGTTTTTTTGTTTGGGAATGTAATTGTGGAATGGTCAATCGGATGATAAATGGACTGCTTGTACACAAATATTCAACTCCTTGGGCCTTTCCCACCGGATTTAAAACTTCCCCATCTTTTTGTCTCATACGTTATCATTGCTGTTGTTTTTTTGTTTGGGAAGGGGGGGGGCAATATTACCATCCTCCGCCAAATTAAAAGCGCCATCCTGCTAATTTCCTCCAGCAGCAAATTGCTTAATAAATGAGCGGGAGCCCCCGCTCTGCGCTGATGATCACGACTGCAGCACAATTGCTCACCTCGGGGACCGAGCGTCACATGGCGCTCATCAGCGACAATAAGACGGGCGGCGGGTGAAAGGAGGCATCACCGTGGGGCTTCACCTATCTCCAACTCCACTCGGCCCGCCGAGAGGGTCACGCCACACAGCCCCGAATTAGGGAGATGATTGTCTCCTGCCTCCGTCACTTTATTTCAGTTTTTTTTTTTTTCATACATCCCAGCGTGGAGACCTCATCCTGGGAAATTGAGCAATTTCTGATTGAAAACAGTGCTGGTAATTAGAGCACTTATTATTTGTAACCACTTGCCGTGGCATTAGTATGCAAAGCTGGCAGTCAGCTTATCTTGGGGAGAAGGTTTGTTTCCTTAATTGCCCTCTTAGGACAAAAAGTGAAGGGCTGGGTGGGTGTGCAGGAAGAATGGTGTGTTCAGGGGAGGACGCGGGTTAAACGCCAGTAATGGGACGCACGCACCAGCAAAAGACTCGTGTGCAGACTCCGGCCTTCGCTGCCAAACATACAAACTTCCATGAGGACGCCATTAGAGCATCGTTCATCTTCCACTGATGCAAGCCATGGACTTGTGGGATCTGTGCTTGGGGCTTGAGCAGCCCTTTGAGACACTTGTGACTTAGGGCTACCGTATTTCCTTGAATTGCCGCGGGGGCGCTAATTCATTTAAAACCTCTTCTCACTCCGGCGCTTACCAAAGGCATGCGGTAAATTCAGACCTGCGCTTGAAAATTTGAGTGTGATGTAAGGATACCATCATGAAAAGCACATTTAATAAAAAAAAACTTTAAAATGGTCTTACCTTTACTTATAAATGAAGTCCATGCGCAGCTCCTTCTGATCAAAAAAATCGATAACTTGTTTATAGAAGTCTTCCTTATCTTTCTTCAGTTTTAAAAGTCTCTCTGTCTCGATGGAGATCTTCCTTTATTACCTTCTGCTTCGTTTGAAAGTCCAGTTTAGAAAACGGTTTTATTTTAGATATGTCATCCTCCATGTTAAAAGTGCAAGCAAGAGGAAAAAATAAACGATCGCTGCTCACTCTTGCTGCTTGTTGTCACTTCTGCAGCCGAGTAGTCGCAAGAAGGATCACTAGCGCCCTCTACAACCAGGAGGCGGGAGTCATTTAATGACTCGTATTTGACACATGCAGTTACGGTATATTAATAAAACATAGCTGCTTACTGTTCTTTTTAGCATATTCAATAGCTTGGACCTTAAATCCTACTGAATAGCTCTTAATCTTCTTCCCTTTATGCGATTTCAAATTATTAAAATCAGCCTCCTCCATTTTGAAAATGATAATGTCAGGACTGTGACTTGGATTAATTTTGCTTCTTCGATGCAGAGTGAATTTGGGACGAGCCAGGCGTGAATTTAGGTACAGATTTTATTTATTTATATACCATAATCAAAAAAAGCAAACAAAGGGCGCTCACAAGGAGGTACGAATACTAGGCAACAAAATACAAACATGAAACAAAAACACTTGCTCGATGGCATGAATAATGAACTATAAACAAAACTAGCACAATGGCTTAAATAACAAAAACTTACTTGACATGGACAAAACCAAATAGGATGGCATGAAGTTTGGAGCAGCATGTAGCGAGCAGTACAGCATAAGCAGCAAGTAGAATGCAAAGTTCCCAGACCGAGAAACAGAAAGCAAATGACTTAAATAGTGACTATGGGGATGAGGGGCGTGACTTGGAGACCAGGTGGAAACTAACGAGTATCTATGGCAACAAACAAAACCAGGAATCAGTAATCTAATTAGTTACTATGGTCATCAAATTATTATTATCATTAAGGTTTATTTGAAATAGGGACAGATACAAAAAACATAGACATGTGAAACAGTTATCCAATGTATGCATCATAGTGTTTGTAGCCAAAGCTAATTTACAACACAGTTCCAACATCATTAAAACAGGAAAATAAAAATAATAAGGCAAAAATGAGTAGATAATAATGATAATAGAAATAATACATACAAAGTGCAAACTAGATAAAAGCCAATAATAACAATAACAACACAAAGTGCAGACTAGATAAAAAACAATTTGTAAAAATGAGTAAAAACTAAACATGGGAACACGATTGCTGCTCAACTAGCCATAATTGTGTTAGTTTTTTGAAAGTGACAAGTGCAGATATACTTTTCAAAGTGTCAGGTAAAGAGTTCCAGTTATTAGTAATTAGTTAATACGGTCATCTAATTAGATACTATGGTTATCTAATGAGTTATTATGGTAAACTAATTAGTTACAATGGTCATCTAATGAGTTACTAAGGTCATCTAATGAGTTACTATGGTCATCTAATTAGTTACTATGGTCATTTAATGAGTTACTAAGGTCATCTAATGAGTTACTATGGTCATCTAATTAGTTACTATGGTCATCTAATTAGATACTATGGTTAATTAATGAGTTATTATGGTAATCTAATGAGTTATTATGGTCATCTAATTAGTTGCTAAGGTAGTCTAATGAGTTACTATGGTCATGTAATTAGTTACTAAGGTAATCTAATGAGTTACTAAGGTAATCTAATGAGTTACTATGATCATCTAATTAGTTACTAAGGTAATCTAATGAGTTACTATGGTCATCTAATGAGTTACTATGGTCATCTAATTAGTTACTATGGTCAACTGGTTCCCCGTCCAAATATTTTTCTTAGTCAGGATAAAAAAACAAGTTGGTTTAGGAACTAGAAACATTCCCGGATTTCCCCAAATTCCAGAAATTCCATTATAAAATTTCTCAATTAAAAAACTGTTACTACTTCAACATTTCTTGCCCGATTTAAACAATTCCAACACCAACCAATTCAGCTCATCCAGGACAAATCCAGCTTTTCCCAAAATTCCCAAATTTGCAGGAAGTTCCCATTGAAGTGAATGGGCCATTTTTCCAAGATGCACAATTCTCACATTTTTCAAGCTATTCAAAGCATTCCAACATCAACACATTCCACTCATCCTGGAAATTCAAACTAACACTTTCCCAAGTTCTAAACCAAATTCCAGTTTTTATGGAAATTCAAACTCTTCAACAATAAATGAAGTGGCAGCATTTCACTTCAACCTTGTCATGTCTGTGTGATCATGTTGTGTTTTAGTCATGTTCTGCATGTTTTTTGGCCCCTCAATTCCTGTTTTTGCACTCCCTGGTTTGTTTTGTCACCATGCCTACCCATTAGTTTTCACCTGTCCTCATCTCTCACGCCTGTTTTCACTAATCACCACAGTATTATTTAAGCCTGTCTGTTTCTGTTGTTCATTCTGGCAACATCACCTGCTACGCACCTTGTAATGCATGCCAATGATCCATGTCCCGTTCTCAGTAAGTTTTCTCGTTATTTATGCCACAGTGCACGTTTTTGTTTTATGTTCATAGTTTTGCCTTTTGCGAGTTTTGTTTTCACTGCCAAGTTTTTATACCGCCATTGTGCGCGCCTTTTGTTTGCCTTTTTTTGTGCAGTTATAGTGTTAAAATAAAATATGTCTTTACCTTCATGCCATCTCCGGTCCAAGCTCACTTGCATCTCGGGAAAACAACCACCTCATAGTCCAAGTATTGACAAACCTATCCAGCACACCACATCTAGTTTAACATGATCCCAATGTTTAAACACAAAATTGATTTTTATTGTGAAAATCCAATGCAGCAGGGGGGTCAAAGTCATTTTCATTGGGGGCCAGGTGGTAGTCGTGGCTGCCCTCAAAGGGCCACTTGTAACAGTGAGTAAATATAGATAATCATGTATCATGTGATATTATTTCTCAATTTCTTATGCATTCGATTATTACATTGTAGACATGGGTAACTTGCTTTGAAACCATAAATTATATTGTAGTCACATTTGTATACCAACAGAATAATTGCAACATGTCAGGTCTTCTTAACCTTTTTGACATCAAGAGCCAACATTTTTCTTTAATTTTTACTAGGAAGGGGACCACTCAAATATTACACTTCTGATCTGAATCATATTCAATAATTGGATCTAACCTACAGTCAAAAGATATGAAAGCAGGCGTTAATCACAGAGATTACAATCAAGGCTCAGGTCAGGCTGATTACAAAAATAAATCCTCATCAAAAATACTGCATAAGAAGGGACTCATGAATAATTGATGAAAAATATATTTACATACAATTATGCTGTGCTAAGATAAATACATTTGAACAAAATGAATAATACATATATGTTTTGTAAATAAACTTGTAAAATGCGAATGAAAATATAGCTGGAGTCATAATTTTTGCGCTTAAGAAATTTCTCTATGACTTCTTCTGTTTGTTTGATGTTGTCATTACTGCCACATGTGGTGGGAAAGTGAATTACAACTGAGTATTGCCGCGGCCCAGCTGAGAAATATTTTCTTTTGCGGCCCTTGACAAAATGCTTGTGGCCCAACGGTGGTTGAACACACTGCTGTAAATAATAGAATATATGCTGCATGATCACATATTGTAAGATTTCATTTTAAAATAAATGTCAATTCCATGCAGGAAATTATAATATTGTTTTTTTTTTTCTGAAAATGGAAAAAACAATTTGATTTAGTTTGAAATAATTAATAATTTGTTGGTGCACAGTTATTTCAAGGCTTCCAGGCCAGTTAAAATGGGGCCAGATGTAATAATGTGGTTGGCAAGATAAAATGACCTGGCAGGTCACATAAAATAATGGGGCAGGCCAATTAAAATAAGTTGGCAGGTCACATAAAAAAAATGTGATGGGCCAGATAAAATGAAGTAGCAGGTTTCATAAGATATTGTGGCGGGCCAAATAAAATGTGTGGCAGGTCACGTAAAATAGTGTGAAGGGCCAAATAAAACGATGTGGCAGGTCACATCAAATAATGTGACAAGCCAAATAAAATGAAGTGGCAGGTCACGTCAAATCATGTCAAGGGCCAAATAAAATGAAATGGCAGGTCACATAAAATAATGTGACGGGGCAGTAAAATGAAGTAGTGGGTCACATAAAAAAATGTGGCGGGCCAGATAAAATGAAGTGGCAGGTCACTCGTCTGCGCAGTGATCATTGATGGAGGGATCAACTAAAAAAAAACAATCCAATGTAAAATCAATGATTCTTATTTGTAACGATACTTAATCGATTAAAAAAAATCAAAAAACAATTTAAAAAAAAATGTAACTCAAAAATTTAACTCAAAATAACCTGCACTACTCAAAATAACCTGCACTATTCGAAATAACCTGCACTACTCAAAATAACCTGCACTATTCAAAATAACCTGCACTACTCAAAATAACCTGCACTATTCAAAATAACCTGCACTGCTCAAAATAACCTGCACTACTCAAAATAACCTGCACTATTCAAAATAACCTGCAATACTCAAAATAACCTGCACTACTCAAAATAACCTGCAATACTCAAAATAACCTGCACTACTCAAAATAACCAGCACTATTCAAAATAACCTGCACTACTCAAAATAACCTGCACTATTCAAAATAACCTGCACTACTCAAAATAACCTGCACTATTCAAAATAACCTGCACTACTCAAAATAACCTGCACTACTCAAAATAACCTGCACTATTCAAAATAACCTGCACTATTCAAAATAACCTGCACTATTCAAAATAACCTGCACTACTCAAAATAACCTGCACTATTCAAAATAGCCTGCAATACTCAAAATAACCTGCACTACTCAAAATAACCTGCAATACTCAAAATAACCTGCACTACTCAAAATAACCAGCACTATTCAAAATAGCCTGCACTACTCAAAATAACCTGCACTATTCAAAATAACCTGCACTACTCAAAATGACCTGCACTATTCAAAATAACCTGCACTACTCAAAATAACCTGCACTATTCAAAATAACCTGCACTACTCAAAATAACCTGCACTATTCAAAATAACCAGCACTACTCAAAATAACCTGCGCTACTCAAAATAACCCGCACTACTCAAAATAACCAGCACTATTCAAAATAACCTGCACTACTCAAAATAACCTGCACTACTCAAAATAACCCGCACTACTCAAAATAACCCGCGCTACTCAAAATAACCTGCTATACTCAAAATAACCTGCACTACTCAAAATAACTTGCACTACTCAAAATAACCAGCACTACTCAAAATAACCAGCACTACTCAAAATAACCTGCACTATTCAAAATAACCTGCTATACTCAAAATAACCTGCACTATTCAAAATAACCTGCACTACTCAAAATAATTTGCACTACTCAAAATAACCTGCACTATTCAACATAACCTGCACTATTCAAAATAACCTGCACTAGTCAAAATAACATGAAATATTCAAAATAACCTGCAGTATTCAAAATAACCTGCACTATTCAAAATAACCTGCACTACTCAAAATAACCTGCACTATTCAAAATAACCTGTACTATTCAAAATAACCTGCACTACTCAAAATAACCTGTACTATTCTAAATAACCTGTACTATTCAAAATAACCTGCACTACTCAAAATAACCTGCCGTATTCAAAATAACCTGCACTACTCAAAATAACTTGCACTACTCAAAATAACCAGCACTACTCAAAATAACCAGCACTACTCAAAATAACCTGCACTATTCAAAATAACCTGCTATACTCAAAATAACCTGCACTATTCAAAATAACCTGCACTACTCAAAATAATTTGCACTACTCAAAATAACCTGCACTATTCAACATAACCTGCACTATTCAAAATAACCTGCTATACTCAAAATAACCTGCACTATTCAGAATAACCTGCTATACTCAAAATAACCTGCACTATTCAAAATAACCTGCACTATTCAAAATAACCTGCACTAGTCAAAATAACATGAAATATTCAAAATAACCTGCAGTATTCAAAATAACCTGCACTATTCAAAATAACCTGCACTACTCAAAATAACCTGCACTATTCAAAATAACCTGTACTATTCAAAATAACCTGCACTACTCAAAATAACCTGTACTATTCTAAATAACCTGTACTATTCAAAATAACCTGCACTACTCAAAATAACCTGCCGTATTCAAAATAACCAGCACTATTCAAAATAACCAGCACTACTCAAAATAACCTGCACTATTCAAAATAACCTGCACTACTCAAAATAACCTGTACTATTCATCAGCCTTTATACTTCAATATTTGTTGTGACTAATCGCAAATTGCACAAGTTAACTGTGACATTCTATGCTTGTATCATTTCTTTTTTATTTTTTTTAGTTCTATATCCTTTAGATAAAGTTGGATTATTCAGATTCATTGAACCAATTTAGTTTTCACGTATATTAATGATATTGTTGTGCAGTGGACATATTTGAAAAGGAGCAGGAAGAAGCAGAGCTTATTTAAACATAATTTGTCTGCACATCTCAGCCATTATGATCGTTTCTTCACTTCCTGTGTGAAACGATCTTTTTGGTAGAGAGAAAAACAAACATGAGCAAATGTAAATTGAAATAAATAAATACATTGAGAATTAGCTAAATAGGAAAATAGAATACATTAAGGATGTATAAATACATATAATGTAGGCCAGTTGTGTGTTTATTGTGTGCTGCTGATGCTAATGAGGCCTTGGTGGAGGTCTGCACTCCCCTCATCTTTATTGTTCTGTCACATCCCTTATCATGTTCTTATCATGTTCCATCTCATCATGTTCTGTCTCTTATCATGTTCCATCTCTTATCATGTTCTTATCATGTTCCATCCCTTAACATGTTTCATCTCTTATCATGTTCTTATCATGTTCCATCTCATCATGTTCTGTCTCTTATAATGTTCCATCTCATCATGTTCTGTCTCTTATCATGTTCCATCTCTTATCATGTTCTTATCATGTTCCATCTCTCATCACGTTCCATCTCTTCATGTTCTGTCGCTTATCATGTTCCATCTCTCATCATATTCCATCTCTTATTATGTTCCGTCTCTTATCATGTTCCGTCTCTTATCAGGTTCCATCTCTTATCATGTTCTTATCATGTTCCATATCTTATCATGTTCTTATCATGTTCCATCCCTTATCATGTTCCATCTCTTATCATGTTCTTATCATGTTCCATCCCTTATCATGTTCCATCTCTTATCATGTTCTTATCATGTTCCATCCCTTATCATGTTCCATCTCTTATCATGTTCTTATCATGTTCCATCCCTTATCATGTTCCACCTCTTATCATGTTCTTATCATGTTCCATCCCTTATCATGTTCCATCTCTTATCATGTTCTTATAATGTTCCATCCCTTATCATGTTTCATCTCTTATCATGTTCTTATCATGTTCCATCTTTTATCATGTTCTTATCATGTTCCATCCCTTATCATGGTCTTATCATGTTCCATCTTTTATCATGTTCTTATCATGTTCCATCTCATCATGTTCTGTCTCTTATCATGTTCCATCTCTTATCATGTTTCATCTCTTATCATGTTCTTATCATGTTCCATCTCTTATCATGTTCCATCTCTTATTATGTTCCATCTCTTATCATGTTCCATCTCGTATCATATTCCATCTCTTATCATGTTCCATCTCTTATCATGTTCCATCTCTATTCATGTTTCATCTCTTATCATGTTCCATCTTTTATCATGTTTCATCTCTTATCATGTTCCATCTCTTATCATGTTCCACCCCTTATCATGTACACCCCTTATCATGTTTCATCTCTTATCATGTTCTTTCATATCATGCTTCATCTTATGATATTCCGTCTCTTATCATGTTCCATCTCTTATCATGTTCCATCTCTTATCATGTTTCATCCCTTATCATGTTCCACCCCTTATCATGTACACCTCTTATCATGTTCCATCTCTTATCATGTTTCATCCCTTATCATGTTGCACACCTTATCATGTACACCCCTTATCATGTTCCATCTCTTATCATGTTCCATCTCTTATTATGTTCCATCTCTTATTATGTTCCATCTTTTATCATTTTCCATCTCTTATCATGTTCCATCTCTTATTATGTTCCATCTCTTATTATGTTCCATCTCTTATCATGTTCCATCTCCTATGTTCCATCTCTTATCAGGTTGCATCTCTTATTATGTTCCATCTCTTATCATGTTCCATCTCTTATTATGTTCCATCTCTTATCACGTTTCTTTCTCTTATCATGTTCCATCTCTTATTATGTTCCATCTCTTATCATGTTCCATCTCTTATCATGTTCCATCTCTTGTTATGTTCCATCTCTTGTTATGTTCCATCTCTTATCACGTTCCATCTCTTATCATGTTCCATTACTTATTATGTTCCATCTCTTATCATGTTCCATCCCTTATCATGTTCCATCTCTCATCATGTTCCATCTCTTATCTTGTTCCATCCCTCATCATGTTTCATCTCTTATCATGTTCCATCTCTTATCATGTTCCATCCCTCATCATGTTCCATCTCTTATCATGTTCCATCCCTCATCATGTTTCATCTCTTATCATGTTCCATCTCTCATCATGTTCCACCCCTTATCATGTTCCATCTCTCATCATGTTCCATCCCTTATCATGTTCCATCCCTCATAATGTTCCATACCTTATCATGTTCCATCTCTCATCATGTTCCATCCCTTATCATGTTCCATCTCTTATCATGTTCCATCTCTCATCATGTTCCATCTCTCATCATGTTCCATCTCTTATTATGTTCCATCCCTCATCATGTTCCATCTCTCATCATGTTCCATCTCTTATCATGTTACATCCCTCATCATGTTTCATCTCTTATCATGTTCCATCTCTTATCATGTTCCATCTCTCATAATGTTTCATCTCGTATTATGTCCCATCTCTCATCATGTTCCATCTCTTATCATGTTCCATCACTCATCATGTTCAATCTCTTATCATGTTCCATCTCTTATCATGTTCCATCTCTTATCATGTTCAATCTCTTATCATGTTCCATCTCTTATCATGTTCCATCTCTTATCATGTTCTTATCATGTTCCATCTCTTATCATGTTCCATCCCTTTTCATGTTCCATCTCTTATCATGTTCCATCTCTTATCATGCTCAATCTCTTATTATGTTCCGTCTCTTATTATGTTGTATCTCTTATCATGTTTCACCTCTTATCATGTTCCATCCTTTATCATGTTCCATCCCTTATCATGTTCCACCCCTTATCATGTTCCATCTCTCATCATGTTCCATCCCTTATCATGTTCCATCCCTTATCATGTTCCACCCCTTATCATGCTCCATCTCTTATCATGTTCCATCTCTTATTATGTTCTATCTCTTATCATGTTTCACCCCTTATGATGTTCCACCCCTTATCATGTTCCATCTCTTATTATGTTCTATCTCTTATCATGTTTCACCCCTTATGATGTTCCACCCCCTATCCTGTTCCATCTAATATCATGTTTCATCTCTTATCATGTTCCATCTCTTATCATGTTCCATCTCTCATCATGTTTAATCTCTTATTATATTCCATCTCTCATCATGTTCCATCTCTTATCATGTTCCATCTCTCATCATGTTCAATCTCTTATCATGTTCCATCTCTTATCATGTTCCATCACTTATCATGTTCCATCCCTTATCATGTTCCATCTATTATCATGTTCCATCCTTTATCATGCTCCATCTCTTATCATGTTCCATCTCATATCATGCTTCATCTTATCATGTTCCATCTCTTATCATGCTTCATCTTATCATGTTCCATCTCTTATCGCTTCATCTTATCATGTTCCATCTCCTATCATGTTCAATCTCTTATCATGTTCCATCTCTTATCATGTTCCATCCCTTATCATGTTCCATCTCTTATCATGTTCCATCTCATATCATGCTTCATCTTATCATGTTCCATCTCATATCATGCTTCATCTTATCATGTTCCATCTCTTATCATGTTCCATCTCTTCTCATGTTCCATCTCTGTCACACTCGTATGGACGCCCTCCTAAGTCGATGCGGTAAATGATAAAAACATGTCCCCTCATGCTGTATCTCTTTTTTTACTCCTCAAATCCCCCAAATTTTAGATTTGTCTTTGAAAAATGCAATTATCTATTTATTATTTATTTGTTTCTTCCCCCGAAGGACTCGGGAGGCGGGGCCCTTTGAAGTAGTCGCAGCATTATTCTGAATCCTCCATCATTTTGGAGCGCAGCGATGGTTTCTCCTCACAGGACTGCGAAGCAAAAGAAGCACCGAGGGAGATATCGGAGAATAAACACTTCTTTTTTTTTTTAGCGCGCACAAAGACAAATGTTTTAATCCATCTGTGCTGATGAAATGTTGAAGCAGGAGCGCGGCCGCCATGTTTGCTACTGATCTCCTCTTCACACTTGACAAAAGTTTGCTGTGATGCGCTCGTAAATAAAATAAAAAAAGAAGAACTTATTTGGCTCCCATTAGAGCCAATTAGCCGGTGTGTGACCCCCCCCTCAGGTGAGGTCCTTTTGTCTTCACCTGTCGTCTCCTTGAAGACACTTCACGGGAAACTGCGATGACCCGGTGACATCATCTGCGGTTTGACGAGATTAGCCTCGCGCGTTGGAGCCACGCCTTCAAACGCTCCTTTCAAAGTCAGGAGATAACGGGATTGTTTTGTTGTTTTTTAAACAAACAAACACAAAAGCCACATTTGAACACAATGTTGCACATCCCCTCCAAGATGATTGTTGCTTTTCATCCAAGTCAACTTTGTTATGAGTTGCACGTGCAGGCCACTGCTGCACAAATACATGCTTGGTGTACTTTAATCAACATCAAGTCTTAAAAGCGGCAAACTTATGTTAAAGAAAATGTGTATTTTTATTAACGCAAGGACATGATTAATCACACTGTTGCAACTTCATAAAATTCGGCCTGTGTGTGCTACTACAACATTTATTTAAAAAAAATAAATTCCAGTATTTCCCAGAATTCCCTTTTGTTTTTTCATTTTTCCCCATTCAAAATGAATTATCCATTTTTCAAACTTTCACCATTTCCACATTTTTCAATTAAGACTGTTCCAACTTTCAAAAATAATCAGCCTGGTCAGGAATTGTGTGCTCTACTTTAACAATTTTTTTTTTTAATCCAGGATTTCCCAAAATTCTTATTTTTTTTCTTTTTTTTTTTTTTCATGTTTTCCCCATTCAAAATGAATTGTCCATTTTTCAAACTTTCACCATTTCCACATTTTTCAACCGATTCAAACCATTCCACCTTCAACACATTCCACCATTCTGTAAATTTTAAATTACCTTTCTTACAAGTTCCCAAAAATTCCAGGATTTTTCCAGATTTCTTGGTTTTCCAAATAAGGAAGTTAATTTTTGAACGGGAAAAAACTCCAGTTTTCCCAAAATTCCAGGAATATTGTAACACAATTTCTCCATTCAACATGTTGCTACTTCAACATGTCTCAGCTGATGTGAACAATGGTCCATCCTCATTGAAAAAAAACTCCTGATTTTCCCAAAATACCCAATTTTTGGGGGAAATTACCTTAGACATCAACGGGACATTTTTCAAAGTTTCACAAATCCCACATTTTTTAATTAAAACTGTTCCAATTTCAAAATATTCAGCCTGTTCAGGAATTGTGTGCTCTACTTGAACAATTATTTTTAAAAAATCCAGGATTTCCCCAAATTCCCATTTTTTTTTTTTTTTTCCCCATTCAAAATGAATTGTCCATTTTTCAAACTTTCACCTTTTCCACATTTTTCAACCGATTCACACCATTCCACCTTCAACACATTCCACCATTCTGGAAATTTTAAACTACCTTTTTTTACAAGTTCCAAAAAATTCCAGGATTTTTCCAGAATTCCTGGTTTTCCTAAAACGGAAGTTGTTTTTTGAACTGGAAAAAAAACCCCGGCTTTCCCGAAATTCAAGGAATTTTTTTAATACCATTTTTCAATTCATTATGTTACTACTTCAACATTTCTCGACTGATGTGAAAAAGTCCAACACCAACCATTTCAACTCATCATTGAAAAAAAATTCCCGATTTTCCCGAAATACCCAATTTTGGGGAAAAATACCTTTGAAATCAACGGGACATTTTTCAAAGTTTCACAACTCCCACATTTTTCCCCCCCCAAAAAAACTGTTCCAACTTCAAAATATTCAGTCTGTTCGGGAATTGTGTTCTCTACTTGAAAAATTATTAAAAAAAAAAAAAAAATCCAGGATTTCCCAATATTCCTATTTTTTTTTTTTTTTTTCATTTTTTCCCCATTCAAAATGATTTTAAACTACCTTTTTTACAAGTTCCAAAAAATTCCAGAATTTTTCCAGATTTCTTGGTTTTCCAAATAAGGAAGTTAATTTTTGAACGGGAAAAAATCCTGTTTTCCCAAAATTCCAGGAATATTGTAACACAATTTCTCCATTCAACATGTTGCTACTTCAACATTTCTCAGCTGATGTGAAAAATGTTCCATCCTCATTGAAAAAAAAACTCCTGATTTTCCCAAAATACCCAATTTTAACATTTTTCAAAGTTTCACAACTCCCACATTTTTTAATTAAAACTGTTCCAATTTCAAAATATTCAGCCTGTTCAGGAATTGTGTGCTCTACTTTAACAATTATTTTTAAAAAATCCAGTAATTCCCAAAATTCCTATTTTTTTTTCTTTTTTTCCCCATTCAAAATGAAATGTCCATTTTTCAAACTTTCACCATTTCCAAATTTTTCAACCGATTCAAACCATTCCACCTTCAACACATTCCACCATTCTGGAAATTTTAAACTACCTTTTTTACAAGTTCCAAAAAATTCCAGGATTTTTCCAGATTTCTTGGTTTTCCAAATAAGGAAGTTCATTTTTGAACAGGAAAAAAATCGCGGTTTTCCCAAAACTTCAGGAATTTTGTAACACCATTTCTAAATTCAACATGTTGCTACTTCAACATTTCTCGGCTGATGTGAAAAATGTTCCATCATCATTGAAAAAAAATTCCTGATTTTCCCAAAATAACCAATTTTGGGGGGAAATTACCTTAGAAATCAACAGGACATTTTTCAAAGTTCCACAACTCACACATTTTTCAAATTAAAACTGTTCCAATTTCAAAATATTCAGCCTGTTCAGGAATTGTGTGCTCTACTTTAACAATTTTTTTTTTTAATCCAGGATTTTCCCAAATTCTTATTTTTTTTCATTTTTTTTTTCATGTGTTCCCCATTCAAAATGAATTGTCCATTTTTCTAACTTTCACCATTTCCACATTTTTCAACCGATTCAAACCATTCCACCTTCAACACATTCCACCATTCTGTAAATTTTAAATGACCTTTCTTACAAGTTCCAAAAAATCCAGGATTTTTCCAGATTTCTTGGTTTTCCAAATAAGGAAGTTAATTTTTGAACGGGAAAAAAATCCAGTTTTCCCAAAATTCCAGGAATATTGTAACACGATTTCTCCATTCAACATGTTTCTACTTCAACATTTCTCAGCTGATGTGAAACATTTTCCATCCTCATTGAAAAAAAAACTCCTGATTTTCCCAAAATACCCAATTTTTGGGGAAAATTACCTTAGAAATCAACGGGACATTTTTCAAAGTTTCACAACTCCCACATTTTTTAATTAAAACTGTTCCAATTTCAAAATATTCAGCCTGTTCAGGAATTGTGTGCTCTACCTTAACAATTATTTTTTTAAAAATCCAGTAATTCCCAAAATTCCAATTTTATTTTTCTTTTTTCCCCTTTTAAAAGGAAATGTCCATTTTTCAAACTTTCACCATTTCCACATTTTTCAACCGATTCAAACCATTCCACCTTCAACACATTCCACCATTCTGGGAATTTTAAACTACCTTTTTTACAAGTTATAAAAAAAATCCAGGATTTTTCCAGAATTCCTGGTTTTCCAAAGACGAAAGTTATTTTTTAAACTGGAAAAAATCTCGGTTTTCCCAAAACTTCAGGAATTTTGTAACACCATTTCTAAATTCAACATGTTGGTACTTCAACATCCTGGATTTTTTTAAAAATCCAGGATTTCCCAAAATTTTTTTTTTTCTTTTTTTCTCCATTCAAAATGAAATGTCCATTTTTCAAACTTTCACCATTTCCACATTTTTCAACCGATTCAAACCATTCCACCTTCAACACATTCCACCATTCTGTAAATTTTAAATTACCTTTCTTACAAGTTCCAAAAAATTCCAGGATTTTTCCAGATTTCTTGGTTTTGCAAATAAGGAAGTTAATTTTTGAATGGGAAAAAAATCCAGTTTTCCCAAAATTCCAGGAATATTGTAACACGATTTCTCCATTCAACATGTTGGTACTTCAACATTTCTCAGCTGATGTGAAACATTTTCCATCCTCATTGAAAAAAACCTCCTGATTTTCCCAAAATACCCAATTTTTGGGGGAAATTACCTTAGAAATCAACGGGACATTTTTCAAAGTTTCACAACTCCCACATTTTTTAATTAAAACTGTTCCAATTTCAAAATATTCAGCCTGTTCAGGAATTGTGTGCTCTACCTTAACAATTATTTTTTTAAAAATCCAGTAATTTCCCAAAATTCCTATTTTTTTTTTCTTTTTTCCCCTTTTAAAATGAAATGTCCATTTTTCAAACTTTCACCATTTCCACATTTTTCAACCGATTCAAACCATTCCACCTTCAACACATTCCACCATTCTGGGAATTTTAAACTACCTTTTTTACAAGTTATAAAAAAATTCCAGGATTTTTCCAGAATTCCTGGTTTTCCAAAGACAAAAGTTATTTTTTAAACTGGAAAAAATCTCGGTTTTCCCAAAACTTCAGGAATTTTGTAACACCATTTCTAAATCCAACATGTTGCTACTTCAACATCCTGGATTTTTTTAAAAATCCAGGATTTCCCAAAATTCTTTTTTTTTCTTTTTTTCTCCATTCAAAATGAAATGTCCATTTTTCAAACTTTCACCATTTCCACATTTTTCAACCGATTCAAACCATTCCACCTTCAACACATTCCACCATTCTGTAAATTTTAAATTACCTTTCTTACAAGTTCCAAAAAATTCCAGGATTTTTCCAGAATTCCTGGTTTTCCAAAGAAGGAAGTTATTTTTTTAACTGGAAAAAAACCTGGTTTTCCCGACATTCCAGGAATTTTGTAACACCATTTTTCAATTCAACATGTTACTACTTCAACATTCCTCAACTGATGTGAACAAGTACAACACCAACCATTTCAACTCATTCAGGCCATTCCAGTTTTTTTTTACTATTTAAAAAAAATTCCCGATAATCCCGAAATGCCCAATTTTGGAGGGAAATGGGACATTTTTCAAAGTTTCACAACCCCCACATTTTTCAATTCAAACTGTTCCAACTTCAAAATCTTCAACCTGTTCAGGAATTGTGTTCTCTACTTCAACAATTACAATAAAAAAAAATTCCAGGATTTCCTAATTTTTTAAATTTTTTATTATTTTCCCATTCAAAATGAATTGTCCATTTTTCAAACTTCCACAATCCCCAGAATCTTCAACCCATTCAAACCATTCCACCTTCAAAACTACCTTTTTCCATGTTCAACACATTTCCAGGAATTCCTATTTTTTTTCTTCCAACCTTATTTCCAACCTTTTTCGTTTGACTACTCCTTTTCCATTTTTCATCCAAGATTTCCCAGAACCGATTATACCTTTCCACCTTCAACACATTCCACTATCCTGGAAATTCAAACTACCCTTTTTCCAAGCTAAAACAAACTCCAGGATTTTCCAGAATTCCTGGTTTTCCAAAGCCCTATTTGGACCCTTTTTTTCCATCGACGACTCCTCCCACATTTTTCAACCCACTTCAACTTTTCCACCGTCCAAACATTCCTCTTAATCAGGACAAAAAAACGAAGTTGTTTTGAACTGAATAAATTCCCTATTTTCAAGGAATTCCAGGAATTCCATAATAGCATTTGTCAATTTAATAAGTCACTACATAAACATTTTTCTTGACCAATTTGAAAAATTCCAAACCAACCATTTCAACTCATTCAGGTAATTCTGTTTTTTGTTGTTGTTTGTTTTTTACCATTTTCAAAAAAAAAATCCCGCTTTTCCTGAAATGCTCAATTTTTGGGGTAAATTCCCATGGAAATCATTGGGATTTTTTTTTTTTAATTTCACGGCTCCCACATTTTCAATTCAAACTTTTCGAACTTCAAAATGTTCACCCTGTTCAGGAATTGTGAGCTCTCTTTCAACAAATTTATAAAAAAAATAAAAAAAATACAGAATTCCCCATAGTTCTTATTTTTTCCCATTTTCCCCATTCAGAATGAATTGTCCATTTTTGCAAACTTCCACATTCTTCAACCCATTCCACCTTCAAACTAAAATTTTCCCACGTTCAAAAAATTTCCAGGAATTCCTGTTTTTTTTTTTCTAACCTTATTTCCAACCTTTTTCATTTGACTGCTCCTTTTCCATTTTTTCACCCCATTTCAACTGTTCCCGCCGTCAAAACAGTTTTTCTTAGTCAGGCCAAAAAAAAAATAAAAAAAATAGATACATTCCCAGTTTTCCCGAAATTCTATAATACAATTTATCAATGAAAAAACTTGTACTATTTCAACATTTCTTGACCATTTAAACAATTCCAACACCAATTAGGCTCCTTCAGCACAATCATGCTTAAAAAAAAAAAAGATTTTCCTAAAAAGGAAATTATTACGAAATGAAGAAAAAGGCTGTTTATTTATTTATCATTTTAAATGTATTTTTTAATTATTTTAATTGTTTTTATTATTCTATTTTTTGTTTGTTTTACATCATATTTTTGTTACTTTAATAACTGTCAAGTGCATCTTAAGAATGCATGTTGTGCATCTCTAGTAGGTGTACTTAATGATGTGTCCGACTTCTGGACCTCATGGCCTTTAAATACTGTGTGTATTTTTCACAGTTTTACATTTTGCAATAAAATTCCGAAGTAATTTACATCCAAATAGATTAATTTCGTTAAAAACATATTTCAAGTCCATTAAGTAAAAACCATTCAGACAATATATATTATCTTTTTATTTATAAAATGCTAAAAACAAATTGGAAAAATAAGAACGAAATGATAAAATGAGAATAATGTCTCTATTTTATTTGTTACGTTTCCATAAGTGCACAAAATAACATCTCGCATTTTTCTTTATTACAGTCGTTCATATTTGTTAAGTTTATTTCTGCTTTTTAAACATGCCACATTATAAAAAAAAATACTAACTAAATAAAGATGATGCAACTTAATTTTCAAATGAAATGTTTGTTTTTCACGCAGATTGAAGAGCGCACAGGCACCTGCTGGGTAAACATGCGCATCAACGATGTGTTCAAAGAACCATCGCTTTGCTCGTAAACAAAATTTATACGGAATATAAAAGAGTTGTCGTAATGTTTGGAGGAAAAACAAAAAAGCCTTACATAAAATATCCGAATAGTGTGTGTAATTAAAGGAACAAAAGGGTTTAATTTATTGTCCTTAAATCAACAACGTTTTTGTCTTACTAGTTTTCAGACTCCAAGTGGCTCAATTGAACGTATCTTTGTCGTGGCGCATTCAGGGAGCCTTCCATTGAGACCGCCATCAAAGACCTTCTTCCTTCATTTCAAGTTCTTCGCTCGCAAAGTGACTTATTGGAGCCGAGACAGTGTCAGTGTGCACAAAGTGTGTACAAAGTGTGTACAAAGTGTGTACACGGCACGTCCCGACAAAGGTGACAGGGGTTAATCCACCCTGAAGTACACAATACGCAGGCCCTGTTTACACAGGCGGGCCCGGGAGCACCACCCTATTTGTCCCATGTCTTTGAACGCAACAGTCGTCTGTGGCCCTGCACGTCAATTTTTTACATCTAATCTTCACTTTTTCGTCTTTAAATTAAAAATGCCTAAACATTATACATTTTTTCGATATATATATGTATATATATGTTTTTTAACACTCCAAAACAATCCTTACGATCAACCAATTGCAAATGTTCGTTTGATGGACTTTACTTATAAGAACATTCATGTGTTAATTAGTCACAATGATTCTTTATTTATTATTAAAAGGTATCAATTTATAATTTACCCATTTTGTGTGTCTTTATAAGACCGAAACCCCGATGATTTGGTGTTCCTCGCAATAAAACATTCATTAATAGCACCGCGCCGAGCCCATTTTTAATCCAATTCCTGGTGACATAATTAAAAAGAAAACGTTTTTTTGTTTTGACTTTAAACCAATTTCACGACTTTATTCCCGTCCCAAAACGTCAGTGTTTTGGAGTAAACGCCTGGAAAAGCAAACAAATGGAGGCTTATTTGATGTCTTTTTCAAAAAACAAAAATCAGACTTTCCAGGCAACAATCTGGAAGCAGCGCGTTTCTCTCCAATAATGACTTTCATTAAAGTCCCAATTTGATGCTTTATTTTTCATACAACCCCCCCCCCCCCCCCCCCTTTCCCCCCATCCCCGTCGGGGAGCGTCACTTTTTTTCATAATTGCATTTCTTCCAAGAGGTGTGTCAGGTGTGCAGAAGAGAAGATGGCGAGATGTTGCTCACACACCTGCAGCATCACACACACCTGCAGCATCACACACACCTGCAGCATCACACACATGTACGTGCTGCACAAATTCCAGGTGCTTTGGAGGGGAATTAAAAAGAAAAAGACTAGGAGCCGATCCAGGGCCGCAGCTGTGACTTGTATAGGCCCCGAGGTGGGAAACAACCCCAGTAATATCGGCATGGCCTCCTGGATCATCATTACCTGTTTGTTATCATTCCTGCAGGAATACCTTAAAGATGTATCTTAATAATTAAGGGCAGAGGTGTAAAATGTAAGTAGTTTGCAAAATTGTACAATATATATATATATATATATATAAATGCATTTATATATATATATATATATATATATATATAAATGCATTTATATATATATATATATATATATATATATACAGTATATATATATAGTATATATATATGTATATATTTATATATATATATATATATATATATATACAGTATATATATATAGTATATATATATGTATATATATACATACATATATGTATATGTATACATACATATATATATATATGTATATATATATCTACACAACCATCTTTATGAAGAAAATAATATAATAATATGTAATATATATATATATATATATATATATATATATATATATGTATATATATATTTATAAAACTATCTTTATGAAAAAAGTAATGCACTCATTGATAATTCACTTCCACCCAAATTAAGTTGTTAGCCTATTAGCCTGCATATAATCAGATAATACACTTTTTTAATTGACACTGGTACATATTTAAAAAAAAAGAGAAAAAAATAATCAATTAAACGATGTCAAATATATATATATATATATATGTATATATATATACATCTGACATTGTTTCATTTATTTTTTTATACATATATATATAGTGTGTACACACACACACACACACACACACACACACACACACACGCACCCACACACACACACACGCACACACGCACACACACACACACACACACACACACACACACACACACACACACACACACACACATATATCTATATATAAATATATGCATTTAAAAAAAGAATGGTATAATCTGCATTAACTATCTGTCCTCGGTTGATATTTGGACTTTACTGCAGTGCCAATATAGATAGCATCAGTGAAAAAAAAATAAAAAAAATACATATTTACATTTATCTTGATTTCCATTTGTAACGGTTCTAAATTGGTTCAAATCAAATAAAAATCGATTTGAAAAAACCTTTTTTTTTTTTTTTTAAATCCGTCCCGTTTAAACACTCATTATGTAGATGTAGATGATCTAGATCTGCTGTACACATTGACTTTAGAAGAGAGAAATGTTGCACATGATCCTGTTGCCTTATTTGTATTTGGCTTTGTTACATGTTTGCTAGAATTGTATTAAATAAAAGCAGTTTTATATTTATTTTATTTTAAATAATATGAACATGTATTTCATGGAGGAATGTAGTTTATCATCGGACTGGCACCCAATGTTATTAAAAAAGTATTGATTATGAATTGAAAATGGATTCTGAATGAAAATGTTGCCAACAACAATCGAATCAAATCATTTGCTGCCCAAATCTTCCCAGCTCTAAAATACTGTTGAACAAACCATTCATGCAAAATATATTAAAACAATATATATTTTCAGCATGGGTCAGTTATTTTTTATTTTTTAATAAATGTATATTCCCTTTTTTGGGGGCCATTAATGTAAAAAACGAAAATGTTGCTTTTTATTTATTTATGATTATTTATCTATCATTGTTTGTACTTTGATGCTAAATAAACTCACTGTGATGGATGCAAACAAACAAACAAACAAACTAACAAAAACACTTTTAGAATACTAAAATTGGAACATTTTATGGAAAGTAAATATTAATTAATACATGTGTTACACTTTGCAATAGTTTATATTCTATTATTTTTTAAAATATTGTTATTAGTTTTACTTAATATGTACAATTAACAATATTTTTAAGCTTGCTCAAAATGAGTAGAACACTTTTTATTGTGTGAATGCTCCAAACATTCACACATGGTTTTCTACCCCAATCTATTTATTATTATGATAATAATAATGATAATAATAATACAAATTATTATTACAATTATTATTATTAAACAACTTCATCTTCTTCTTCTCCAGATTTTGCCGGCGCTCTACCTTCCACATTTTTCATCTGATTCAAAGCGTTCCAACTTCAAACTGTTTAGTCTGTTTGGGAATCGCAGGTTTTCCTTTGACAAATTCCATAATGTGCAGATTTCCCAGAATTTCAGGTTTTCCTGGACATTTTTCCTATTCAAAATTAAATGGCCATTTATCAAACATTCGCCATTTCCACATTTTTCAAGCTATTCAAAGCATTCCAACATCAACACATTCCACTCATCCTGGACATTCAAACTATCATTTTTTTCAAGTAAAAAAAAAAAAAAATCCCGGTTTTTACAAAATTCCTGGATTTCTTTAATACCATTTTCTTATATAAAAATGTTACTACTGTAACGTTGTGAATAACATTTTTCTACCCATTCAAAGCGTTCCAACATCAACACATTCCACTCATCCTGGACATTCAAACTATCACTTTTTCAAGTAAAATTTTTTGTCCCGTTTTCCCGAAATTCCTTAATACCATTTCTCAATTAAAAATGTGACTACTTCAACATTTCTCGACCGATTTGAAAAATTCCAACACCATCCATTTCAACTCATTCACAATATTGAAGTTTTTTTCAACTTTTTTCCCTCAAAATTCCCACTTTTCCTCTACTTTCCAAATTTCCATAAAATTGCCATTGAAATGAACGGGACATTCTTCAAAGTTCCAAAACTCCCACATTTTCAATCTAATTCAAACTGTTCCAACTCCAAATTATTCAGCTCGTTCAGGAATAGTGTCAACCAATTTCAGGATTTCCAACAATTCCCAGTTTTCAGGGACATTTTCTCCATTTAAAATGAATTGTCCCATGTTTAAATTTCCACAATTCCCACATTTTTCAACCCGTTCAAAGCCTTCCAACACATTCCACTCATCCTGGAAATTCAAACTAACACTTTCCCAATTTACGAACCAAATTCAGTTTTTTTCCTGGAAATTCCAACGCAAATTCCCATTAAAATGAATGGGACATTCTTCAAAGTTCCACAACGCCCACATTTTTCATACGATTCGAACTGTTCCAAATCCAAAATATTCAGCTCGTTCAGGAATTGTGTCAACAAATTCCTGGATTTCCAAGAATTCCCAGTTTTCAGGGACATTTTCTCCATTCAAAATTAATTTTCCAATGTTTAAATTTCCACAATTCCCAAATTTTTCAACCCGTTCAAAGCCTTCCAACACATTCCACTTATCCTGGAAATTCAAACTAACACTTTCCCAGTTTCCGAACCAAATTCAGTTTTTTTCCTGGAAATTCCAACGCAAATTCCCATTGAAATGAATGGGACATTCTTCAAAGTTCTGCAACTCGCACATTTTTCATCCGATTCAAAGTGTTCCAACTCCAAATTATTCAGCTCGTTCAGGAATTGTGTCAACAAATTCCCGGAATTCCAGGAATTCCCAGTTTTCAGGGACATTTTCTCCATTTAAAATGAATTGTCCCATGTTTAAATTTCCACAATTCCCACATTTTTCAACCCGTTCAAAGCCTTCCAACACATTCCACTCATCCTGGAAATTCAAACTAACACTTTCCCACTTTCCAAACCAAATTCAGTTTTTTTCCTGGAAATTCCAACGCAAATTCCCATTAAACTGAATGGGACATTCTTCAGAGTTCCACAACTCCCATATTTTTCAGAAGTTTCGAACTGTTCCAAATCCAAAATATTCAGCTCGTTCAGGAATTGTGTCAACAAATTCCCGGATTTCCAAGAATTCCCAGTTTTCAGGGACATTTTCTCCATTCAAAATTAATTTTCCAATATTTAAATTTCCACAATTCCCACATTTTTCAACCTGTTCAAAGCATTCCAACATCAACACATTCCACTCATCCTAGACATTCAAACTAACACTTTCCCAAGATCCAAACAAAATTCCGTTTTTTCCTGGAAATTCCAACGCAAATTCCCATTGAAATGAATGGGACATTCTTCAAAGTTCGGCAACTCGCACATTTTTCATCCGATTCAAAGTGTTCCAACTCCAAATTATTCAGCTCGTTCAGGAATTGTGTCAACAAATTCCCGGATTTCCAGGAATTCCCAGTTTTCAGGGACATTTTCTCCATTCAAAGTGAATTGTCCCATGTTTAAATTTCCACAATTCTCTCATTTTTCAAGCTATTCAAAGCATTCCAACATCAACACATTCCACTCATCCTGGACATTCAAACTAACACTTTCCCATGATCCAAACAAAATCCCGTTTTTTCCTGGAAAGTCCAACGCAAATTCCCATTGAAATGAATGGGACATTCTTCAAAGTTCTGCAACTTGCACATTTGTCATCCGATTCAAAGTGTTCCAACTCCAAATTATTCAGCTCGTTCAGGACTCGTGTCAACAAATTCCCGGATTTCCAGGAATTTCCCGTTTTCAGGGACATTTTCTCCATTCAAAATGAATTGTCCCATGTTTAAATTTCCACAATTCTCTCATTCAAAGCATTTCAACATCAACAAATTCCACTCATCCTGGACATTCAAACTAACACTTTACCAAATTCCAAACCAAATTCAGTTTTTTCCTGGAAATTCAAACTCTTTTTTTAACTCATTTACTACTTCAACATTTCTTGCCCGATATAAAAAATCCCAACAACAACCAAATCAGCTCATTCAGGACATTCATGCTTTTAATCATTTTCAAAATAATCCCAAGTTTCCCAAGTTTCCCAAATTGCCAGGAATTTCCCATTAAAACGAATGGGACATGTTTCCAAGGTGCACAATTCCCACATTTTTTAACCTATAAAGACAGCAATCAGGAAGACATGTGCTCGTTTGGAACAGGCAGTAGGTGAAAATAATGAGTAACCATGGAAACCAAACTGAGAGCTGCACAAACAAGAGCTGAAGGAGTCCAAATCTAACAGAAAACACAAAAAGACTCAAAAATCTAAATCAAAATATAATCCGGGCAGCGGATCATAACAAATTCCAACATTAAATTCAAATTAAAGTTAACCCATTCCTCTTATCCTGGACATTCAAACTAACACTTTCCCAAGTTCCAAACCACATTAAGTTTTTCCTGGAAATTCAAGCTCTTCAATATTGAAACCATTCCAACATTCAAACTCTTCTTACATTCATACTACGTGGCGAACCTGAGGGTTCCTGGTTCAATCCCCACCTTCTACCATCCTAGTCACGTCCGTTGTGTCCTTGGGCAAGACACTTACACCCTTGCTCCTGATGGGTCCTGGTTAGCGCTTATAAGTGTGTTAACGTGAATGGGTGAAAGTGGAAATAGTGTCAAAGCGCTTTGAGTTCCTTAAAAAAGGTAGAAAAGCGCTATACAAGTAGTGAATTTGTGTGAATTATATTTATATAGCGCTTTTCTCAAGTGACTCAAAGTGCTTTACATAGTGAAACCCAATATCTAAGTTACATTTAAACCAGTGTGGGTGGCACTGGGAGCAGGTGGGTAAAGTGTCTTGCCCAAGGACACAACGGCAGTGACTAGGATGGCTGAAGCGGGAATCGAACCTGCAACCCTCAAGTTGCTGGCACGGCCACTCTACCAACCGAGCTATACAGTACAATCCATTTACATTCTGTCAGCATTTCACTTCAACTTCAGCATTGGGGCATTCACACATCATCTAGTTCAGAACCTTTTTGAAACCAAGAGCTATTCTTGGGTACTGATTAATGCGAAGGGCTACCAGTTTGATACACACTTAAATAAGTTGTATTTCTGTCTGTCACCCCGTCGTACATTTTTTTTCTTTTGACGGAAGGTTTTTTTGTAGAGGATAAATGATTAAAAAAAAACACTTAATTGAATGGTTTAAAAGAGGAGAAAACATGAAAAAAAAATGAACATTAAATTTTGAAACATAGTTTATCTTCAATTTCGACTCTTTAAAATTAAAAATTCTACCAAAAAAAAGAAGAGAAAAACTAGCTAATTCAAATATTTTTGAAACAATTTAAAAAATAATTTATGGAACATCATTAGTAATTTTTCCTGATTAAGATTTATTTTAGAATTTTGATGACATATTTTAAATAGGTTAAAATCCAATCTGCACTTTGTTAGAATATATAACAAATTGGACCAAGCTGTATTTCTAACAAAGACAAATCATTACTTCTTCTGGATTCTCCAGAACAAACATTTTAAAATACTTTCATAAGACTTTCAAATAAGATTTAAATTAAATCCTACAGATTTTCTAGATTTTCCAGGATAATTTTTTTGAAGAAATATTTCACAAATATTCTTCTTCGAAAAAACAGAAGCTAAAATGAAGGTTTCAATTAAAATGTATTTATTATTCTTTACAATAAAAAAAAGTTAATTACCTAAACATTGATTTAAATTGTCAGGAAAGAAGAGGAAGGAATTTAAAAAGGTATATGTGTTTAAAAATCCTAAAATCATTATTAAGCTTGTATTCTTTCTCTAAAATTGTCTTTCTGAAAGTTATAAGAAGCAAAGTAAAAAAATAAATGAATTTATTTCAACAAGTGAAGACCAAGTCTTTAAAATATTTTCTTGGATTTTCAAATTCCATTTGAGTTTTGTCTCTCTTAGAATTAAAAATGTCCAGCAAAGCGAGACCAGCTTGCTAGTAAATAAATACAATTTAAAAAAATAGAGGCAGCTCACTGGTAAGTGCTGCTATTTGAGCTATTTTTAGAACAGGCCAGCGGGCGACTCACCTGGTCCTTACGGGCGACCTGGTGTTGGTGACCCCTGCTCTAGTTCTTATGTAATGTTGTTGTTTTTTTCAATTATAAATGTTTGTCTGACATTGACAAACTGCCAGTTTTGATACCTTTACTTTACGTGTTGTCACCTTACAGTTTGAAAAGGTGTGCACTGACACCAGGTGGAGTACCTGTGCTCCTTTTTGGTCTGCTGCTGTGTCCTTAAATGGCAGTCAGGAAGACTGAGATGGTGTCGGGCACGTCTTACACTGAGTGGGGGACGAGGAGACCAAGAAGAAGAAGAAGAAGAAGAAAAAGAAGAAGAAGAAGAAGGTAAAATGACAGCAGTGGAGACCTCACATCAAAGTAGACCAAACATTGCACTGATTGAACTTTCAAGCTCGGAGAGAAAAAAAGTCAAAGCGTTGTGACATCAGAACACCTAAAATGTGACTGTCATGTTTTTAGAACACACACACACACACACACACACACACGCGAAGACGAGCCGTCTTTGTCTTCCAGAAAGCGTCAAAAGTCCGATGAGATTGAGAGACAGGCGTGAGAAGTTTGTCAAGAAAAACAAGATGGCAGACAGCACTTTGGTGGCGAGCACACGCTGCTGGGGACTTGACTGACAAGTACCTGTCAGGGAGACGTGTCACCTGACGCACACCTGACACCTGACGGAAGGAGGGGTGTCAAGTGAATACAGATGGAGACTTATCGATTCCATGGCAACCCGATTTCTGAGGGGGGTACTGGAGTTTGTGATGGGGGGGGAAGAGGAGTCCTGTTAAGTGTGGTCGTCTTATATGTGCCACAGAAGTCTATATGGATGTGTGAATAAGTCTTATATGCACAACATGAGTCATTATGTATGTGGGAATAAGTCTTATATGCGCCACAGAAGTCCATATGGATGCGTGAATAAGTCTTATATGCACAACATGAGTCATTATGTATGTGGGAATAAGTATTGTATGCACCACAGAAGTCATTATGGATGTGTGAATAAGTCTTATATGCGCAAAAAAGTCATTATGTATGTGGGAATAAGTCTTATATGCGCCACAGAAGTCCATATGGATGCGTGAATAAGTCTTATATGCACAACATGAGTCATTATGTATGTGGGAATAAGTATTGTATGCACCACAGAAGTCATTATGGATGTGTGAATAAGTCTTATATGCGCAAAAAAGTCATTATGTATGTGGGAATAAGTCTTATATGCGCCACAGAAGTCATTATGTATGTGGGAATAAGTCTTATACCCGTCAAAAAAGTCATTATGGAGGTGGGAAAATGTCTTATATGTGCCACATAAGTCATTATGTATGTGGGAATAAGTCTTATATGCGCCACAGAAGTCATTATGGATGTGGGAATAAGTCTTATATGCACCACATAGGTCATTATGTATGTGTGAATAAGTGTTATATGCACCACATAGGTCATTATGTATGTGGGAATAAGTCTTATATGCACCACATAGGTCATTATGTATGTGGGAATAAGTCTTATATCCACAACATGAGTCATTATGTATGTGGGAATAAGTATTGTATGCACCACAGAAGTCATTATGGATGTCTGAATAAGTCTTATATGCGCAAAAAAGTCATTATGTATGTGGGAATATGTCTTATATGCACCACAGAAGTCATTATGTATGTGGGAATAAGTCTTATACCCGTCAAAAAAGTCATCATGGAGGTGGGAAAATGTCTTATATGCGCCACATAAGTCATTATGTATGTGGGAATAAGTCTTATATGCACCACATAAATCATTATGTATGTGGGAATAAGTCTTATATGCACCACAGAAGTCATTATGTATGTGGGAATAAGTCTTATATGCGCCACATAAGTCATTATGTATGTGGGAATAAGTCTTATATGCGCCACAGAAGTCATCATGTATGTGGGAATAAGTCTTATACCCGTCAAAAAAGTCATCATGGATGTGTGAATAAGTCTTATATGCACCACATAAGTCATTATGTATGTGGGAATAAGTCTTATATGCGCCACAGAAGTCATTATGGATGTGGGAATAAGTCTTATATGTGTCAAAAAAGTAATTATGTATGTGGGAATAAGTCTTATATGCACCACATAAGTCATTATATATGTGGGAATAAGTCTTATAAGCGTCAAAAAATCATTATGGATGTGAAAATAAGTCTTATATGCGCCACAAATGTCATTATGGATGTGAGAATACGTCTTATATGCATCACCTATCTACCTATAATTTTGTCTACATTATGAGGCAGAAACTGTAAAAATTGATTATTAATCTACTTGTTCATTTACTGTTAATATCTTCTTATTTTCACTTTGAATATGTTCTATCTACACTTCTGTTCAAATGTAATAATCACTTATTCTTCTCTTCTTTGATACTTGACATCTGTTTTGGACGATACCACACATTTAGGTATGGATCCGATACCAAGTAGTTCCAGGATCATACATTGTCCGGGTCCGTATGTGGGAATAAGTATTGTATGCACCACAGAAGTCATTATGGATTGTGTATATAAGTCTTATATGCGCCACAGAAGTCATTATGGATGTGGAAATAAGTCTTTTATGCGCCACAAAAGTCATTATGGATGTGGGAATAAGTCTTATATGCACAACATGAGTCATTATGTATGTGGGAATAAATATTGTATGCGCCACAGAAGACATTATGGATGTGTGAATAAGTCTTATATGTGCAAAAAAGTCATTATGGAGGTGGGAATGTCTTATATGCGCCACAGAAGTCATTATGTATGTGGGAATAAGTCGTATACCCGTCAAAAAAGTCATTATGGAGGTGAGAATAAGTCTTATATGTGCCACATAAGTCATTATGTATGTGGGAATAAGTCTTATATGCGCTACAGAAGTCATTATGGATGTGGGGATAAGTCTTATATGCACCACATAAGTCATTATGTATGTGGGAATAAGTCTTATATGCACCACATAAGTCATTATGTATGTGGGAATAAGTATTGTATGCACAACAGAAGTCATTATGGATGTGTGAATAAGTCTTATATGCGCAAAAAAGTCATTATATATGTGGGAATAAGTCTTATATGCGCCACAGAAGTCATTCTGTATGTGGGAATAAGTCTTATACCCGTCAGAAAAGTCATTATGGAGGTGGGAATAGGTCTTATATGTGCCACATAAGTCATTATGTATGTGGGAATAAGTCTTATATGCACCACATAAGTCATTATGTATGTGGGAATAAGTCTTATATGCACCACATAAGTCATTATGTATGTGGGAATAAGTATTGTATGCACAACAGAAGTCATTATGGATGTGTGAATAAGTCTTATATGCGCAAAAAAGTCATTATATATGTGGGAATAAGTCTTATATGCGCCACAGAAGTCATTATGTATGTGGGAATAAGTCTTATACCCGTCAGAAAAGTCATTATGGAGGTGGGAATAGGTCTTATATGTGCCACATAAGTCATTATGTATGTGGGAATAAGTCTTATATGCACCACATAAGTCATTATGTATGTGGGAATAAGTCTTATATGCGCCACAGAAGTCATTATGGATGTGGGAATAAGTCTTATATGCACCACATATGTCATTATGTATGTGAGAATAAGTCTTATAAGCGTCAAAAAAATCATTATGGATGTGGGAATACGTCTTATATGCATCATTTATCTACCTATAATTTTGTATACATTATGAGGTAGAAACTGTAAAAATTGATTATTAATCTACTCGTTCATTTACTGTTAATATCTTCTTATTTTCACTTTGAACATGTTCTATCTACACTTCTGTTCAAATGTAATAATCACTTATTCTTCTCTTCTTTGATACTTGACATCAGTTTTGGACGATACCACACATTTAGGTATGGATCCGATACCAAGTAGTTCCAGGATCATACACTGTCCGGGTCCGTATGTGGGAATAAGTATTGTATGCACCACAGAAGTCATTATGGATGTGGGAATAAGTCTTATATGCGCCACAGAAGTCATTATGTATGTGGGAATAAGTCTTATATGCACCACATAAGTCATTATGTATGTGGGAATAAGTCTTATAAGCGTCAAAAAAATCTTTATGGATGTGAAAACAAGTCTTATATGCGCCACAAAAGTCATTATGGATGTGGGAATACGTCTTATATGCATCACTTATCTACCTATAATTTTGTCTACATTATGAGGCACAAACTGTAAAAATTGATTATTAATCTACTTGTTCATTTACTGTTAATATCTTCTTATTTTCACTTTGAACATGTTCTATCTACACTTCTGTTCGAATGTAATAATCACTTATTCTTCTCTTCTTTGATACTTGACATCAGTTTTGGACGATACCACACATTTAGGTATGGATCTGATACCAAGTAGTTCCAGGATCATACATTGTCCGGGTCCGTATGTGGGAATAAGTATTGTATGCACCACAGAAGTCATTATGGATGTGTGAATAAGTCTTATATGCGCCACAGAATTGATTAATTGAGACTTTTATTAGTAGATTGCACAGTACAGTACATATTCCGTACAATTGACCACTAAATGGTAACACCCCAATAAGTTTTTCAACTTGTTAAAGTTGGGGTCCACCTTCATCAATTCATGGCAATATATATATATATATATATATATATATATATATATATAAATCTCCTGATGATTGAGGGAACCCCTCATGAAACAGATCTGTAGAGATGAAGTAGTCTTGTGATTTTTTTCCCACACCTACATATTGCGCTCTACCACGGTATCGAGCACTATTCTCTGGATAATCCAATCAAGACATATATATATATATATATTAGCATAAATAGAGAATAATTTCTCCACACTTAGTGTGTGTGTGTCAATCATTGGTACTTTAACTTTTTTAACTTTAATAATTGCAATGTCTACATTTCAAAGTCATAGCCACAAACAAAATAATAATTATAATTGCTGTGATAAAAAACAAACAACAACCTAGCATTGTGTTCGGATTTTGGCCTTCATTTGTTTTGTTTTAGCCAATAATTTTTATTTCAATCCCATATTTTGACCTAATCCTCTAAATAAAATATTGTCTAAATCTAATTTTATAAAACAATTCCAACATTATACTTTCTTTTTAAATACGTCAATTTAATCAATTTATTTAAATATATATATTTTTAATATTTACAATTTTTTTTTATAAAACTATGACATTTTCTCATATGTTTATGTTTTCTTTAAGTATTATGATTTTATTTTCGCTCGATATTGCGCAGCAACTACTATTTTATTTATGTATTAATTACATGTTCATGACATTTCTACTTTATTTTTGTAAAAAGTGCTGCTATTTTTTCTTTAACCTTCGTCTTGTGTTAGGGTCGGCACCGACCCGTTTTAGTTTTTAAATGCATAAAAACACCACATACATTTATTTTTTTGCATCAAAGCTTTTTGACTTTGTCAGGAACCTCTTTGTCAACAAAATAAAACATTTAAATTTTTTTCTCTAAATTATAAAATGCTCTGGTAGAAATTATGCCTTTGGTGTTGTTAGGGTCGGTTTCGACCCAGTTATAAAAATAAGATGATAAAGCAATGATAAGAGCCAAAACTGAACACACTGACAGCCAGCTCCTCTCCCAATCATGTGAGCTTTAGTGGATTCTCATTTTACCTTGTTATCCTGTACAAAAACAAACAAAAGACGGACACTAAAAGTGTCACTTTTTGCCACTCTGATTTTGTTTTTTTATTAGTTTTGGAACTAGTAATCTATTTCTCTTGGTTTCATTTGCTTGATTGGTTGTTTGTTTGATGTTGGATTTCTGTTGCTGAAAAAAATACTTTTTAGCCTTTTTCTTGAAGTAAATTTATATGGGTCGAAATTGACCCGTAACACCATAGATGTTACTATAGTTAAAATTCTTAAAATGAAAAAAATAAATAAAACACATTTATTTAAGAGATGTGTTCTAATACCCCTTAGTAATAGTTAGGTAACACAACAACCGTTTTTTATTTATATGATTCTCTTGAGGTTCGTTTTACCATTTTTAAAAATTGAAATCGAGGGGTATACTGACAAAAAAAGGCCCAATGGCCCAAACCAAAAATATTAAAACCAATATTTTCAAGGATAAGGAAGCCTAACGAGGTAACCAAGAGATGAGAAACAAATTGGATGATAGATCATTGTTTTTAGTGTATTTTACAGCTGATTTAAGACATGGGTCAAAACCGACCCGTTAACATAAGAGATGGTAACAGAAAGCTAACACAAGAGGAAGGTTAAAAAAAAAAAAAAAAGCTGAATTGTAATTCCAGAAAGTGTTCATTGCAAATGAAAACAAAACAACAACAAGAACAAAAAACAAACAAACATTGGGCGACACAAAATATTATAATAACACAATAATAACACAATTATCTGATTCGTATTTGAATTAGACAACTGCAAAAAGTCCCTGAAACCGTAAAATGCTAACACACCAAAATAAAAACATTTAACAGCTGTAGGTTTGACAAATATTCTGGGACGGCGTGGCGCAGTGGTAGAGTGGCGGTGCGCAACCCAAGGGTCCCTGGTTCAATCCCCATCTTGTACCAACCAAGACACTTCACCCTTGCTCCTGATGGGTGCTGGTTAGCGCCTTGCATGGCAGCTCCCTCCATCAGTGTGTGAATGTGTGTGTGAATGTGTGAATGTGGAAGTAGTGTCAAAGTGTTTTGAGTACCTTGAAGGTAGAAAAGCGTACAACCCATTTATCATTTATTTATTCTTTATTAAAAAACAAATATAAACTTAAAAAGTAACTGTAAAAAATTCCAAACTAATTGAATGGCAAAAATTACTTAAAAAAAAAAAAAAATTAGCATAAATAGAGACTAATTTCGCCAAACCTAGTGTGTGTGTGTGTGTGTGTGTGTGTGACAATAATTGCTACTTTAACTTTTTTTACTTTAATAATTGCAATGTCTACATTTCGTTGCCAGAAATACAATAATAATTATAAATGCTGTAATAAAAAAATAATAACATTTTGTCGGTTTTTGGCTTTGAATTTTTCCTTAATACCATATTTTGACCTAATCCTCTAAACAAAATATTTTCTAAACCTAATTTTATAAAACGATTTTTCTTAAAAAAAGTTTAATTTTAATTTCAGAAAGTACTCATTGTAAATGAAAACAAAACAGCAACAAGAAAAAAATACCCATTGGGCAACACAAATTACGATAATAACACAATTATATGATTCATATTTAAATTAGACAACTGCAAAAACTCCCTGAAACTGTAAAATGCTAACCCACCAAAATAATAACATTTAACAGCTGTAGGTTTCACAATTATTCTCTTAATTAAAAACAAATATAAAATTTAAAAGTAACTGTAAAAAATTCCAAACTAATTGAATAGCAAAAATCAATTTTTTTTCTCTTTAACGTATCCATAAAGGTTGTAAATATCACACTTATTATTTTGCATGTGACCTCTAAACATATTGAGCACTTAGTCAATAACAAGATTATTCAGTAACAATATTAGACGATAACAATATTAGTCAAGAAAAATATTAGTCGACACCAATATTAGTCAATAACAATATTCGTCAATAACACTTAATCAATAAAAATATTAATCGATAAAACTATTAGTCGATAACAATGTTAGTCGATAACAATATTAGTCGATAACACTTAGTCAATAACAATATTAGTCAATAACAATATTAGTTGATAACACTTAGTCGATAACAATATTAGTCGATAACACTTAGTCAACAACAATATTAGTCAATAACAATATTAGTCAGTATCAATATTAGTCAATAACAATATTAGTCAATAATAATATTAGTCGATAACAATATTAGTCAATAAAAATATTAGTCGATAACACTTAGTCAATAACAATATTAGTCAATAGCAATATTAGACGATAACACTTAGTCAATAACAATATTAGTCAATAACAATATTAGTCGATAACAATATTTGTCGATAAAAATATTAGTCGATAACACTTAGTCAATAACAATATTAGTCAATAACAATATTAGTCAATAACACTTAGTCAATAACAATATTAGTCAATATTAATATTAGTCGATAACAATATTAGTCAATAACAAGATTATTCAGTAACAATATTAGTCGATAACAATATTAGTCAAGAAAAATATTAGTCGATACCAATATTAGTCAATAACAATATTCGTCAATACCACTTAGTCAATAAAAATATTAATCGATAAAACTATTAGTCGATAACAATGTTAGTCGATAACACTTAGTAAATAACAATATTAGTCAATAACAATATTAGTTGATAACACTTAGTCGATAACAATATTAGTCGATAACACTTAGTCAACAACAATATTAGTCAATAACAATATTAGTCAATATCAATATTAGTCGATAACAATATTAGTCAATAAAAATATTAGTCGATAACACTTAGTCAATAACAATATTAGTCAATAACAATATTAGACAATAACACTTAGTCAATAACAATATTAGTCAAAAATAATATTAGTCGATAACAATATTAGTCGATAACAATATTAGTCAATAACAATATTAGTCGATAACAATATTAGTTAATAAAAATATTAGTCAATAACAATATTAGTCAATAAACATATTAGACAATAACACTTAGTCAATAACAATATTAGTCAATAATAATATTAGTCGATAACAATATTAGTCGATAACAATATTAGTCGATAACACTTAGTCAAATACAATATTAGTAAATAACAATATTCGTCAATAACAATATAACAATATTAGTCGATAACACTTAGTCAATAACAATATTGATCTGTGAAAGTGCAATAGTAACCAACATATTGATTATTGATTGTAGTTTGGACATAAGTTGTTTGAAGTGCGTTCTCACATGTTTGTGAAGTGGAGTGAGTCTGGTCCACATATTTGTGAGGTGAAAGCCGACACCGGGAACACTTTCTGGCCTTGAAAGTGGCCTCCTGCGGTGCATTGTGATCACACTAGTGTGTCAGGGCGCTACCTTCAAAGCCGGGTCCTGCCTGCCGCTTCCACCTTTGATGGCTGCTCCCAAAACAGCTGGATGGATTCTGACAAAAATCTACAAAAAAGAAGAAAAAAGGACAAAATCATCATCTGTATCGATTTTGGAAGAGCGCCTGAAACTTGATGTTTGGTTTGTGGATCCTAAGACTTCAGCGCACCATGACTCCATTTTGTCACGTCGGGGGTTGGGAGATAACAATAATAGTCGATAACAATACTAGTCGATAACAATATTAGTCAATAACAATATTAGTCAATAACAATATTAGTCAATAACAATATTAGTCAATAACAATATTAGTCGATAACAAAATTAGTCAATAACAATATTAGACGATGACAATATTAGTCGATAACAATATTAGTCAATAACAATACTAGTCAATAACACTTAGTCAATCACAATGTTAGTCGATAAAAATATTAGTCAATAACAATATTAGTCGATAAAAATATTAGTCAATAACAATATTAGTCGATAACAATATTCTCAATAACAATATTAGTCGATAACAATATTAGTCGATAACACTTAGTCAATAACAATAGTAGTCGATAACAATATTAGGCAATATCAATATTAGTCGATAACAATATAAATCAATAACAATATTAGTCAATAACACTTAGTCAATAACAATATTAGTCGATAACAAAATTAGTCAATAACAATATTAGACAATAAAAATATTAATCGATAACAATATTAGTCAATAACAATATTGGTCAATAACAATATCAGTCAATAACACTTAGTCAATAAAATATTAGTCGGTAACAATTGTAGTCAATATCAATGTTAGTCGATAAAAATATTAGTCAATATCAATATTAGTCAATAACACTTAGTTAATAACCATATTAGTCAATAACAATATTAGTCAATAACAATATTAGTCGATAACAATACTAGTCAATGACAAAATTAGTCGATAACAATATTAGTCTATATCAATATTAGTCGATAACAATATTGGTCAATAACAATATTAGTTGATAACAATGTTAGTCAATTACAATGTTAGTCGATAACAATATTAGTCGATAACAATATTAGTCAATAACAATGTTAGTCAATAACAATATTAGTCAACAATATTAGTCGATAACAATATTAGTCGATAACAATATTAGTCAATAACAATTTTAGTCAATAACAATGTTAGCCGATAACAATATTAGTCAATAACAATATTAGCCAATAACAATATTAGTCGATAACAGTATTAGTCAATATAAATATTAGTCGATAACAATATTAGTCAATAAAAATATTAGTCGATAACAATATTAGTCAATAAAAATATTAGTCAAAACACTTAGTCAATAACAATATTAGTCGATAACAATATTAGTCGATAACAATATTAGTCAATAACAGTGTTAGTCGATAACAATATTAGTCAATAAAAATATTAGTCGATAACAATATTAGTCAATAAAAATATTAGTCAAAACACTTAGTCAATAACAGTATTAGTCGATATCAATATTAGTCGATAACAATATTAGTCAATAACAGTGTTAGTCGATAACAATATTAGTCAATAACAATATTAGTCGATAACAATATTTGTCACTAACAATGTTAGTCGATAACAATATTAGTCAATAACAATATTAGTCGATAACGATATTAGTCGATAACAATATTAGTCAATAACAATATTAGTCAATAACAATGTTACTCGATAAAAATATTAGTCAATAACAATATTAGTCGATAACAACATTATTCGATAACAGTATTAGTCAATATCAATATTATTCAATAAAAATATTAGTCAATAACAATATCAGTCAATAACACTTAGTCAATAAAATATTAGTCGATAAAAATATTAGTCAATATCAATATTAGTCAATAACACTTAGTTAATAACCATATTAGTCAATAACAATATTAGTCAATAACAATATTAGTCGATAACAATACTAGTCAATGACAAAATTAGTCGCTAACAATATTAGTCTATATCAATATTAGTCGATAACAATATTGGTCAATAACAATATTAGTTGATAACAATGTTAGTCAATTACAATGTTAGTCGATAACAATATTAGTCGATAACAATATTAGTCAATAACAATGTTAGTCAATAACAATATTAGTCAACAATATTAGTCGATAACAATATTAGTCGATAACAATATTAGTCAATAACAATTTTAGTCAATAACAATGTTAGCCGATAACAATACTAGTCAATAACAATATTAGTCAATAACAATATTAGTCGATAACAGTATTAGTAAATATAAATATTAGTCGATAACAATATTAGTCAATAAAAAATATTAGTCGATAACAATATTAGTCAATAAAAATATTAGTCAAAACACTTAGTCAATAACAATATTAGTCGATAACAATATTAGTCGATAACAATATTAGTCAATAACAGTGTTAGTCGATAACAATATTAGTCAATAAAAATATTAGTCGATAACAATATTAGTCAATAAAAATATTAGTCAAAACACTTAGTCAATAACAGTATTAGTCGATATCAATATTAGTCGATAACAATATTAGTCAATAACAGTGTTAGTCGATAACAATATTAGTCAATAACAATATTAGTCGATAACAATATTTATCACTAACAATGTTAGTCGATAACAATATTAGTCAATAACAATATTAGTCGATAACAATATTAGTCGATAACAATATTAGTCAATAACAATATTAGTCAATAACAATGTTAGTCGATAAAAATATTAGTCAATAACAATATTAGTCGATAACAACATTATTCGATAACAGTATTAGTCAATATCAATATTATTCAATAAAAATATTAGTCATTAACAATATCAGTCAATAACACTTAGTCAATAAAATATTAGTCGATAACAATTTTAGTTAATATCAATGTTAGTCGATAAAAATATTAGTCAATATCAATATTAGTCAATAACACTTAGTTAATAACCATATTAGTCAATAACAATATTAGTCAATAACAATATTAGTCGATAACAATACTAGTCAATGACAAAATTAGTCGATAACAATATTAGTCTATATCAATATTAGTCGATAACAATATTGGTCAATAACAATATTGGTTGATAACAATATTAGTCAATTACAATGTTAGTCGATAACAATATTAGTCGATAACAATATTAGTCAATAACAATTTTAGTTAATAACAATGTTAGTCGATAACAATATTAGTCAATAACAATATTAGTCAATAACAATATTAGTCGATAACAGTATTAGTCAATATAAATATTAGTCGATAACAATATTAGTCAATAAAAATATTAGTCGATAACAATATTAGTCAATAAAAATATTAGTCAATAAAACTTAGTCAATAACAACATTAGTCGATAACAATATTAGTCGATAACAATATTAGTCAATAACAATGTTAGTCGATAACAATATTAGTCGAAAACAATATTAGTCAATAACAATATGAGTCAATAACACTTAGTCAATAACAATATTAGTCGATAACAATATTAGTCGATAACAATATTAATCGATAACAATATTAATCGATAACAATATTAGTCAATAACAATATTAGTCAATAACAATATTATATTTGAATATATTTACAGTACAAGAGGTGGGACCACCACCATGTGACCGTTCTGGCCAATCAGAACGCTGAAGAAAGTCATTTCCAGGAATAAAGTGAAGTGATGTAATGAGAGTAACTCTGCACCACTAGCAGCTCATACTTGACTTTTTTGGATCAGTTTTGAAAAAAACTCTTACAACATCAACATTTTAGGTAAATAGCTTTAAAGATATTCGAACTAAAACTTAAAAAGTCATTAATTAATTGCAGGGAATTTTTCTAGAATGTGGACACAACATGTCATTATTGTCTTTATTATAACAAGAAATGTTAGTGTAGATGAAACATATGTTTATTATTGTCATTTAGTCCTTCAATAAAATGTTGAACATACTAAACAAATTGTCTTTTAGTAGTAAGTAAACAAACAAAGACTCCTAATTAGTCTGCTGTAACATATTGTGTCATTTATACACCTTTTATTTTATACACATTATGAGGGACAAACTGTAAAAAATATTGTTCATCTATTGTTCATTTACTGTTACTATTTGGTTATTTTCAGTTTCCGTTTCATGTTCTATCTACACTTCTGTTAAAACGTAATAATGACTTATTCTTCTCTACTTTGATACGTTATATTAGTTTTGGATGATACCACAAATTTAGGTATTGATCCGATGCCAAAAAGTTACAGAATCATACAATACAATATAATTCCTAATAAACCAATAATAATATGGTTTAAAAGAATACTGATGTAAAGGGTAGGTGTCGCACTGTTTTCTGTTTTTAACATGTTTTCTCTACACTTCGGTTCAAATGTAATAATCACTTATTCTTCTCTTCTTTTATACTTGACATTAGGTTTGGATGATATTACACATTTAGGTATGGATTTGATACCAAGTAGTTGTAGGATCATACATTGGTCATATTCAAAGTCCTCATGTGTCCAGGGACATATTTACTGACTTTATAAATATAATGTGAATTTAAAAAAAAGGAAAAAACATTTTGTGACGATGAAAAATATCAATTTAATCGTAGTAGTATCGTCTGGATACGCTCTTGTACTTGGTATCATTATAGTGGATGTCAGGTGTAGATCCACCCATGGCATTGGTTTGAATTGTGACGCTGGTGTGCTATTGTATCCTCCTAGAGTGTGTAGTGAAGCATGTTTAGCTATTCCTCCTCCTCCAGTGCTTCTAATACTTGCAAGAAACTTACTTTATTGGTCGCCATGGAGCTAGCCATGTCGTAAATCACATAATCCTGAGGGTGTTTTAGTGCTATAACTTCACCTTTATCTTGACTTTTTACACCATGTGTGGGAATAAGAAGTCATTATGTGAGCGGGAATAAGTCTTATAAGTGTCAAAAAAGTCATTATGGAGGTGGGAATAAGTCTTGTATGCGCCACATAAGTCATTATGTACGTGGGAATAAGTCTTATATGCGCCACATAAGTCATTATGTGTGTGGGAATAAGTCTTATATGCGCCAAGGAAGTTATTATGTGAGCGGGAATAAGTCTTATAAGTGTCAAAAAAGTCATTTTGGAGGTGGGAATAAGTCTTGTATGCGCCACATTAGTCATTATGTATGTGGGAATAAGTCTTATATGCATCAAAAAAGTCATTATGTATGTGGTGATATGTCTTATATGTGCCACAGCTGTCATTCTTGATGTGGGAATAGGTCTTATATACATCACAGAAGTCATTATGTATGTGGGAATAAGTCTTATATGCACCACAGAAGTCATTACGTGTGTGGGAATAAGTCTTATATCAATCATGCACTACAGAAGTCATTATGGATGTGGGAATAAGTCTTATATGCACCACATAAGTCATTATGTATGTGGGAATAAGTTTTATTTGCACCACAGAAGTCATTATGGATGTGGGAATAAGTCTTATATGCACCACAGAAGTCATTATGGATGTGGGAATAAGTCTTATAAGTACCACATAAGTCATTATGGATGTGGGAATAAGTCTTATATGCAACACAGAAGTCATTATGTATGTGGGAATAAGTCTTATATGCACCACAGAAGTCAATATGGATGTGGGAATAAGTTTTATAGGCACCACATAAGTCATTATATATGTGGGAATAAGTCTTATAAACGTTAAAAAATCAATATGGATGTGGAAATAAGTCTTATATGTGCCACAGAAGTCATTATGGATGTGGGAATAAGTCTTATATTTGTCAAAAAAGTCATTATGTATGTGGGAATGTCTTATATGCGCCACAGAAGCCATTATGTATGTGGTAATAAGTCTTATATGCGCCACAGAAGTCATTATGGATGTGGGAATAAGTCTTATATGCACCACAGAAGTCAATATGGATGTGAGAATAAGTTTTATAGGCACCACATAAGTCATTATATATGTAGGAATAAGTCTTATAAGCGTCAAAAAATCATTATGGATGTGGAAATAAGTCTTATATGTGCCACATAATTAATTATGGATGTGGGAATAAGTCTTATAATTGTCAAAAAAGTCATTATGTATGTGGGAATGTCTTATATTCGCCACAGAAGTCATTATGTATGTGGGAATAAGTCTTACATGCGCCACAGAAGTCATTATGGATGTGGGAATAAGTCTTATATGTGTCAAAAAAGTCATTTTGTACGTGGGAATGTCTTATATGCGCCACATAAGTCATTATGTATGTGGGGATACGTCTTATATGCATCACATAAGTCATTATGTATGTGGGAATAAGTCTTATAAGCGTCAAAAAAATCATTATGGATGTGGAAATAAGTCTTATATGCGCCACAGAAGTCATTATGGATGTGGGAATAAATCTTACAAGCGTCATTTATCTACCTATAATTTTGTCTACATTATGAGGCACAAACTGTAAAAAGTTGATTATTAATCTACTTATTTATTTACTGTTAATATCTTCTTATTTTCACTTTGAACATGTTCTATCTACACTTCTGTTCAAATGTAATAATCACTAATTTTTCTCTTCTTTGATACTTGACATCAGTTTTGGACGATACCACACATTTAGGTATGGATCCGATACCAAGTAGTTCCAAGATCACACATTGTCCGGGTCCGTCTGGTCCCTCAGTCAGACCACTAAAGAAGCTTATCCATAGTTGCCATGGCAACAACAAATATTTCTATTAATACATTTTTTTTTTTTTTCCCCTCCCAGTCAAAAGCGGTTTTACCTTACATAAGTTTCCCGAAGTACGAATCCTAAGAAGGCCTGGACTCGTTCCGCTAATGGCCGGCGATGGCAGCTTTGTGGAGGAAAAGGCGGGACAAAAGCGAGGTTTGAAGCCGTGCCAAGTGATTGGAAATAATCAGCGGACAATAATGGCGGGCAAAATGGAGGCCGTCTCAATAAAGTTTGTCATTCAAGCATTGAAGGCTCAATCATATCAGCCGTGTTTTGCATGACTAAGAGAGCCCCTTCTAATCCTCAAAGGGTCCGGGGGGCGAGCGGCTCTTTGCACTGTAGTCGTTCAAGGTCACAACCCGGTAGGAAATATGGGCTGCCATGGCAACACAAAGATGGCCTCCCGAGGCTTAGCATAATTCCGCCCCTAATAGAAAAATAACAGCGGCAAATCCCGTCTTTAGCGAGCGCGGCCCTTTGACCGAGGCCGACTCCCACCTGTGACGCGCCCGGTCGCCAGACCCGGTCGCTAAGGCTACCGGGAGATGAAACGAGGCGGCCCACCTCCGGACGGGGATGGGGATGGGCCGGCCTGTAAGCCGTAGCCAAAATTCTCTTTCTCTCTGAAGCCGGGAATCAACCCCGCGGAGCGTCTCGCAGCTTTCCGAAGGCGGACAACATGAGCTGCCAAATGAATCGTGAGTCTCTCAACTTTGAAGTGCTTGAGCCCGGCCGCTGAGAGGAGGAACTTTGGTGCCGGGAAATTGGCTTCGGCGGGGATAAGATCTCAGTCCTCCTGCTTTTCTGCTTGAACGCCGCTGTCACGGCGGGGATCGAACCCTGCCTGGTAACCGTCACCTTCCCCCTTGACTGCAGAACGCCCGCACCCCGCCTCCGACATTGTTGCCAGGTAGCACGGAGCCGAGAGGACTGTGGCGATAACGCACCTCAGCTTGTCGGATGTGGAATGACGCAGGTCACATCAAAGGCTCTGTGGCGCTACTCTAACGTCCGTACATTATTCCGAGTTTTATCCCGTGTGCTACAATTATGCGGGCCTGTAGCATTAACCACGGACATCTCCTATTTGGGTTAAAGATATTGTTTGTAAAGCAGTAATTATAGTCTGCAAATGAAGCATTGTTGTCTAGAGCTCGGCAGAGTAACCGTGTCATGCTCTTCCATATCAGTAGGTGGCAGCCGCTAGCTAAAGTCAGAAACAGCGGGAGGCAGTGTGCAGGTAAAAAGGTATCTAATGCTTAAACCAAAAATAAACAAGAGGTGAGTGCCCCTAAGAAAAGGTATTGAAGCTTAGGGAAGGCTATGCAGAAGGAAACTAAGACTGGACGGGCTACAAAGTAAACAAAAACAGAATGCTGGACGACAGCAAAGACTTACTGAGGAGCAAACTAATTGCTTTGTAGATTTCGGAAACAGCGTTAGGCAGGGTGCGGGTAAAAAGGTGTCTACTGCTGAAACCAAAAATAAACAAAAGGGGAGTGCCCCTCAGAAAAGGCATGAAGCTTAGCGAAGGCTATGCAGAACGAAAGTAAAACTGAACTGGCTACAAAGTAAACAAAAACAGAATGCTGGATGACAGCAAAGACTTACTGCGGAGCATAAACGGCGTCCACAATGTACATCCGAACATGACATGACAATCAAAAATGTCCCCACAAAGAAGAATTAAAAAAGTGAAATATTCTTGATTGCTAAAACAAAGTAGATGCGGGAAATATCGCTCAAAGGAAGACATGAAACTGCTACAGGAAAATACCAAAGAAAGAGAAAAAAAAACACCAAAATAGCAGCGCCAGACAAGAAGTCAAACACTACACACAGGAAAACAGCAAAAAAACCTCTAAATAAATTAGGGCGTGCTACTTTGAGACAAGAGCTATATTGATCCATTCTTATTTATGCTTTAAAGTCATATCCAAGAATTGCGACAACAACTTTTTACTGTCAACTGAGTTAATTTTGTAATGATTTTTGCTGGTGGTGTGCCTTTGGATTTTTTCAACGCAAAAAATGGGCCTTGGCTCAAAAAAGGTTGAAAAACACTGTGCTATGCAGAACCAAACTAAAACTAAACTGGCTACAAAGTCAACAAAAACAGAATGCTGGACGACAGCAAAGACTTACTGTGGAGCAAAGACGGCGTCCACAAAGTACATCCGAACATGACGTGACAATAAAAAATGTCCCGACAAAGAAGGATTAAAAAAGTGAAATATTCTTGATTGCTAAAACAAAGTAGATGCGGGAAATATCGCTCAAAGGAAGACATGAAACTGCTACAGGAAAATACCAAAGAAAGAGAAAAAAAACCACCAAAATAGCAGCGCCAGACAAGAAGTAAAACACTACACACAGGAAAACAGCAAAAAAAACTCTAAATAAATTAGGGCGTGCTACTTTGAGACAAGAGCTATATTGATCCATTCTTATTTATGCTTTAAAGTCATATCCAACAATTGCGACAACAACTTTTTACTGTCAACTGAGTTTAATTGTGTAATGATTTTTGCTGGTGGTGTGCCTTTGGATTTTTTCAACGCAAAAAATGGGCCTTGGCTCAAAAAAGGTTGAAAAACACTGGGCTATGCAGAACCAAACTAAAACTAAACTGGCTACAAAGTCAACAAAAACAGAATGCTGGACGACAGCAAAGACTTACTGTGGAGCATAAACGGCGTCCACAAAGTTCATCCGAACATGACATGACAATAAAAAATGTCCCGACAAAGAAGGATTAAAAAAGTGAAATATTCTTGATTGCTAAAACAAAGTAGATGCGGGAAATATCGCTCAAAGGAAGACATGAAACTGCTACAGGAAAATACCAAAGAAAGAGAAAAAAAAAACACCAAAATAGCAGCGCCAGACAAGAAGTAAAACACTACACACAGGAAAACAGCAAAAAAAACTCTAAATAAATTAGGGCGTGCTACTTTGAGACAAGAGCTATATTGATCCATTCTTATTTATGCTTTAAAGTCATATCCAACAATTGCGACAACAACTTTTTACTGTCAACTGAGTTTAATTGTGTAATGATTTTTGCTGGTGGTGTGCCTTTGGATTTTTTCAACGCAATAAATGTGCCTTGGCTCAAAAAGGTTGAAAAACACTGGGCTATGCAGAATTAAACTAAAACTAAACTGGCTACAAAGTCAACAAAAACAGAATGCTGGACGACAGCAAAGACTTACTGTGGAGGAAAGATGGCGTCCACAAAGCACATCCGAACATGACATGACAATCAACAATGTCCACACAAAGAAGGATTAAAAACAAGTGAAATATTTTTGATTGCTAAAACAAAGTAGATGCTGGAAATATCGCTCAAAGGAAGACATGAAACTGCTACAGGAAAATACCAAAGAAAGAGAAAAAAAATCACCAAAATAGAAGCGCCAGACAAGAAGTAAATCACTACACACCAAAAAACTGCAAAAAAAACTCTAAATAAGTTAGGGCGTGATACTTTGAGACAAGAGCTATATTGATCCATTCTTATTTATGCTTTATAGTCATATCCAACAATTGCGACAACAACTTTTTACTGTCAACTGAGTTAATTTTGTAATGATTTTTGCATGAAACTGCTACAGGAAAATATCTAAAAAGAGAAAAAGCCACCAAAATAGCAGCGCAAGACAAGAAGTAAAAGACTAAACACAGGAAAAGAGCAAAAAAGTGCAAATAAGTCAGGGTGTGATGTGACAGGTGGTGACAGTACACCTACTTTGAGACAAGAGCTATAGTCATGCATACTTGCTTATGCTTTAAAGTCATATCCAATGACTTTTTACTGTCAACTGAGTTTTTTTTTTTAATGATTTCTGCTGGTGGTGTGCCTCCGCATATTTTCAACTGACCGCAGATGTCTGCATGCCCAGATCACACGCAAATGACATATATGTATATGTATATATGTATATGTATATGTATATGTATATGTATATGTATATATGTATATGTATATTTATATGTATATGTATATGTATATGTATATGTATATATGTATATGTATATTTATATGTATATGTATATGTACATGTATACGTATATGTATATATGTATATGTATATTTATATGTATATGTATGTGTATATGTATATATGTATATGTATATGTATGTGTATTTGGGTTGTATAGCTAGTGTACTAATGAATGTAAAACAGTGCTACACTCTGTTTGAAAAGTACCGGTTCCCCATTTTTTTACTTTTATTTAATTTATCGGGCATGGCGATGATGCGTCGTCACGTGGTGACATTGCTGGTTGTACCAGCAGAGGAGCATGTTGGGCAGCGCACACAGACAGAGTACTTACAAGCAGACAAGGTGTGTAGACAAAAAAGGGAGAATGAACGCATTTTGGTGTAAAAAGTCAAAAATAAAGGTGAAGTTATAACACTCAGGATTTGATCGATTGAAACTTTTATTAGTAGATTGCACAGTACAGTACATATTCTGTACAATTGAGCACTAAATGGTAACACCCCAATAAGTTTTTCAACTTGTTTAAGTCGGGGTCCACCTTCATCAATTCAAGGTACTGAAAAAGGTGCTTTAAGACATGGCTAGCTAGCTAGCGGCTAACATCCATCCGCATTGTTTTAGCTACTTCTAAATCACTAATCCTGGTCTCCATGACGACAAATAAAGTAAGTTTCTTACAAGTAATATTATCACTGGAGGACGAGGAATGGCTAAACATGCTTCACTACACACCGATACAATAGCTCACCGGCGTCACAATGTAAACAAATGCCATGAGGTGGATCTACACCTGTCATCCACTGTGATGATACCAAGAGCAAGAGCGTATATAGTCAATACTACTATGATTACATCGATTTTTTTTTTTTTTAATAATTTTCATGTACTCAAGAAATATGTCCCTGGACACATGAGGACTTTGAATATGACCAATGTATGATCCTGTAACTACTTGGTATCAGATCAATACCGAAAAGTGTGGTATCATCCAAAACTAATGTCAAGTATCAAAGAAGAGAAGAATAAGTGATTATTACATTTGAACAGAAGTGTAGATAGAACATGTTAAAACAGACAACAGCGTGACACCTACCCTTTACATCAGTATTTTTTAACCATATTATTATTGGTTTATTAGGTATTATATTTTCTTGTATGATCCTGCAACTACTTGGTATCGGATCGATACTTAAACGTGTGGTATCATCCAAAACTAATGTCAAGTATCAAAGAAGACAAGAATAAGTGATTATTACATTTGAACAGAAGTGTAGATAGAACATGTTAAAACAGAAAACAGCGTGACACCTACCCTTTACATCAGTAATTTTTAACCATATTATTATTAGTTTATTAGGTATTATATTTTATTGTATGATCCTGTAATTACTTGGTATCAGATCGATATCTAAATGTGTGGTATCATCCAAAACTAATGTCAAGTATCAAAGAAGAGAAGAATAAGTGATTATTACATTTGAACAGAAGTGTAGATAGAACATGTTAAAACAGACAACAGCGTGACACCTACCCTTTACATTAGTAATTTTTAACCATATTATTATTAAATTATTAGGTATTATATTTTATTGTATGATCCTCTAACTAATTGGTATCAGATCGATACCTAAATGTGTGGTATCATCCAAAACTAATGTCAAGTATCAAAGAAGAGAAGAATAAGTGATTATTACATTTGAACAGAAGTGTAGATAGAACATGTTAAAACAGAAAACAGCGTGACACCTACCCTTTACATCAGCAATTTTTAGCCATATTATTATTGGTTTATTAGGTATTATATTTTATTGTATGATCCTGTAACTACTTGGTATCAGATCGATACCTAAATGTGTGGTATCATCCAAAACTAATGTCAAGTATCAAAGAAGAGAAGAATAAGTGATTATTACATTTGAACAGAAGTGTAGATAGAACATGTTAAAACAGAAAACAGCGTGACACCTACCCTTTACATCAGTAATTCTTAACCATATTATTATTGGTTTATTAGGTATTATATCTGTGATGAGGTGGCGACTTGTCCAGGGTGTACCCCGCCTTCCCCCCGATTGTAGCTGAGATAGGCGCCAGTGCCCCCCGCGACCCCAATAGGGAATAAGCGGTAGGAAATGGATGGATGGATAGGTATTATATTTTATTGTATGATCCTGTAACTACTTGGTATCAGATCGATACCTAAATGTGTGGTATCATCCAAAACTAATGTCAAGTATCAAAGAAGAGGAGAATAAGTGATTATTACATTTGAACAGAAGTGTAGATAGAACATGTTAAAACAGAAAACAGCGTGACACCTACCCTTTACATCAGTAATTTTTAACCATATTATTATTGGTTTGTTAGGTATTATATTTTATTGTATGATCCTGTAACTACTTGGTATCAGATCGATACTTAAATGTGTGGTATCATTCAAAACTAATGTCAAGTATCAAAGAAGAGAAGAATAAGTGATTATTACATTTGAACAGAAGTGTAGATAGAACATGTTAAAACAGAAAATAAGCAGATGAGTAAACTAGAAGAAGGAATTGCTTCTGAATGTTCCAATGCTGAAGTTGAAGTGAAAAGCTGACAGAATGTAGTATAAATGTATGAATAGTTTAAATGTTGAATAGTCTGAATTTCCAGGAAAATCTGAATTTGGTTTGGAATTTGGGAAAGTGTTAATTTGAATGTCCAGGTTGAGTGGAATGTGTTGTTGTTGGAATGCTTTGAGCAAGTTGAGGAATGTGGGAATGGTGGAAGTGTGAAAAATGGATAATTCATTTTGAATCGGGATAATGTCCCTGAGAACTGGGAATTCTGGGAACAGGTGGGTGCCATGATTGGGTATAAAAGCAGCTTCCGTGAAATGCTCAGTCATTCACAAACAAGGATTGGGAAACGGTCACCACTTTGTGAACAAATGCGTGAGCAAATTGTCAAACAGTTTAAGAACAACATTTCTCAACGGGCTATTGCAAGAAATGTAGGAATTTCACCATCTACGGTCCGTAAAACCATCAAAAGGTTCAGAGAATCTGGAGAAATCACTGCACGTAAGTGATGATATAACGGACCTTCATTCCTTCAGGCGGTACTGCATCAAAAAGCGACATTAGGAACTCTTCATAAAACCACTGTCAGTAACTACAGTTTGTCGCTACATCCGTAAGTGCAAGTTAAAACTACTTTGCAAAGCCAAAGCCATTTATCAACAACACCCAGAAACGCCGCCGGCTTCTCTGGGCCCGAGATCATCCAAGATGGACTGATGCAAAGTGGAAAAGTGTTCTGTGGTCTGACGGGTCCACATTTCAAATTGTATTTTAGAAACGGTGAACGTCGTATCCTCCGGACCAAAGAGGAAAATAACCACCCGGATTGTTCTAGGTGCAAAGTTGAAAAGCCAGCATGTGTGATGGTATGGGGGTGTATTAGTGCCCAAGGCATGGGTAACTTACACATCTGTGAAGGCACCATTAGTGCTGAAAGGTACATACAGATTTTGGAGCTACATATGTTGCCATCCAGGCCCTGCGATGAGGTGGCGACTTGTCCAGGGTGTACGCCGCCTTCCGCCCGATTGCAGCTGAGATAGGCGCCAGCGCCCCCCGCGACCCCGAAAGGGAATACGCGGTAGAAAATGGATGGATGGATGGATGTTGCCATCCAAGCAACATTAACATGGACGCCCCTGCTTATTTCAGCAAGACGATGCCAAGTCAGCATGGCTTCATAGTAAAAGAGTGCGGGTACTAGACTGGCTTGCCTGTAGTCCAGACTTGTCTCCCATCGAAAATGTGTGTCGCATTATGAAGCCTAAAATACCACAGCGGAGACCCCGGACTGTTGAACAATTTAATCGCTACATAAAACAAGAATGGGAAAGAATTCCACCTGAAAAGCTTCAAAAATGTGTCTCCTTAGTTCCCAAACGTTTATTGAGTGTTGTTAAAAGAAAATGTGATGTAACACAGTGGTGAACATGCCCTTTCCCAACTACTTTGGCACGTGTTGCAGCCATGAAATTCTAAGTTAATTATTATTTGCAAAAAAAATGTTTATGAGTTTGAACATCAAATATGTTGTCTTTGTAGCATATTCAACTGAAAATGGGTTGAAAAGGATTTGCAAAACATTGTATTCTGTTGCAGATGATGTGGTCCTGATGGCTTCATCTGACCGGGATCTTCAGCTCTCACTGGATCGGTTCGCAGCCGAGTGTGAAGCGACCGGAATGAGAATCAGCACCTCCAAGTCCGAGTCCATGGTTCTCGCCCGGAAAAGGGTGGAATGCCATCTCCGGGTTGGGGAGGAGACCCTGCCCCAAGTGGAGGAGTTCAAGTACCTAGGAGTCTTGTTCACGAGTGGGGGAAGAGTGGATCGTGAGATTGACAGGCGGATCGGTGCGGCGTCTTCAGTAATGCGGACGTTGTACCGATCCGTTGTGGTGAAGAAGGAGCTGAGCCGGAAGGCAAAACTCTCAATTTACCGGTCGATCTACGTTCCCATCCTCACCTATGGTCATGAGCTTTGGGTCATGACCGAAAGGATAAGATCACGGGTACAAGCGGCCGAAATGAGTTTCCTCCGCCGTGTGGCGAGGCTCTCCCTTAGAGATAGGGTGAGAAGCTCTGCCATCCGGGAGGAACTCAAAGTAAAGCCGCTGCTCCTTCACATCGAGAGGAGCCAGATGAGGTGGTTCGGGCATCTGGTCAGGATGCCACCCGAACGCCTCTCTAGGGAGGTATTTAGGGCACGTCCAACCGGTAGGAGGCCATGGGGAAGACCCAGGACACGTTGGGAAGACTATGTCTCCCGGCTGGCCTGGGAACGCCTCGGGATCCCCCGGGAAGAGCGAGACGAAGTGGCTGGGGAGAGAAGTCTGGGTTTCCCTGCTTAGGCTGTAGCCCCCGCGACCCGACCTCGGATAAGCGGAAGAAGATGGATGGGTGGATGGATGTATTCTGTTTATATTTACATCAAACACAATTTCCCAACTCATATGGAAACGGGGGTTGTGTATATATATATATATATTTTTTTTTTTTTTCTTTTTTTGTTTGTTTTTTTTTGAGATAATTGTATTTTTTTTGTGGAGGAATCAAGTAAATCCTATACCGGTAAGCTGCACCTGTGTTAATACATTTTTTTTTTATTGATTTTGAATCGAGAAGCCTTTTGAATCGACTCTGGATTCTGAATCAAATCGTTGCCCCCGGCAACCGGATGTAACGGAATGTCACGGCCCTCACAAACAATCCTACAGTGCCGTGCGTGTACCATCCTAAAGATCCATTTCACTGACAGGATTGTGCTGATAATTAAATGCAGCATTATTATGTTTATCTGCCTTTTCTGTACGTGATAACTACCAGGCTGATGGATATCTTCTCCTGTCTGCTCTCGCCTTCTTGTCTCATCCACTCATCTTTGCAGCTGCCGGGCAAATATGATGAAGTCATATTGATATTCTTCTTTTCCCGTCATATAAATAGACTTCCAGTCACCTCCCGCTTCCTTTGGCGATGGAAATCTTCCTCATCAGCCCGCCTCGCATTACAGAAGACAATGACTTCCTGAAAGGGACTCCCGCTCCAGTAATTAAATCAAGTCAACGGCGTGCGGGCGATGGAGACGCTTCCAAAGCTCCCGTCCCCGGAGGCCAGCGCGCCCGGCGTCCATCTTCGCGCCCGCCACCTTCCTCACATCAAAGCGGCCGTCTGCGAGATGCACATCTCCATGAAAGCGTGGCCCCTGCTCAGATAGGGCCACCTCTGGCCTCATTTACCGGGCGCGGTCCCCTTCCTCTCTCCGGGGCCCCAATCCCAGGATGGAGTGGCGATGTGAGGAGATCACACGGCGAGGTGCGGGGACTTAAAGGCGGAGAGTTCCCGTGCTCCTACCAGGAGTCTCAAAAGGCTTCCATTAAAAGGCGCTCAATATGCCGGTCAGGCCTTTCAAAAGCCCTCCGGCCCCGGCGCACTCAAAGGGCAGCGGCGCTGGTCGCCTATGAGAGGAATCGGGCCCCCGCTCATTTAATGAGTCCATGCTATTAGTATGCCGGGGCCAGCTGTGAACTTTTCATCTGGACTTTGGAGGAGAGATCCAGCAACTTGCCGGGGACAAAGGAGAAGACCACGTCCATCTTCGCGTCTTTGTAGACTGCCCACTCTCCGTCGTTATCTCCGCCAAACAAGGACCCGCGGGTTCGATTCCCACTCCCATAGAAGTGAAAAATAAGTATGAGCACTCAGAGGGGGGGGCAGCTTTGTAATATTGTACATGGTCATTGGGATTTGTTTTAGACTGTATATATTATATGATGATAGAATATATCAGGATACATTATATGTGGAATATGTCAAATCATGGACTTTGTTTTTCCTGAATGCAAAGGAAAGTTGGCACGGGCAAGACGTGAATGTAAGTACATGTTTTATTTCAACACTATAACTACTAAAAAAAAGGCAAACAAAAGGCGCGCACAATGGCGGAGAACAAACTTGACTAATGAAAACAAAGACTAGCACAAAGGCAGAACTATGGACAGAAGGCAAAACTTGATAACTGTGACCAGTGCCGGTCCAAGCCTCCATGGGGCCCTAAACTAAATTTGATTGTGGGGGCCTCTATTTCTGCCAATAATATTGATTGTTGATCATCCACACACAGTGTTGTTGACATGATCCTATTGTCAGCTTGGCATGTCTTTACAAATGACATGTCATTTATAAAGATATGGGGTTGGCCCAGTTAAGAACATAAATAATACCGATGAGTGCCTAACATGGTTCCTAATCTTAAAATGTACAAAATATTCAGCTACAAGAGTGGCCTGGGGTTGAACGGTAAAAGTGTCTTCTTGTCTCATCAGTCTTCTACATATTAGTCTTTAATTACTAGTCTATATTTTTAGTTAATTGTTCATATTTAATGTTTACTTTGTACAAAGAGAGCGCAGTCTACTGAAGTTAAATTCCATGTGTGTTAAACATAACTGGACAATAAAGCTGATTCTGATTCACTTGATTATTTTTGGTAACAAAAACCTGAAACAGCAATGTGCAAAAATAATTCGTATTGCAAGAAAAACCATAAAGTGCAACAATAAAATCGCTTAAATATACATAAAAATGAACAAATTAAAACCAACATAATTAAATTAAATATCAAGCAAATGAGTAAATAATATTAATGAACAGAGTTACCTGAAACAAGGTAACATAACGGTTTATAAACAAATATAAAGTTACTACATATTAAAACTATGTAAATGTACATAATGATGTGCAAAAATTTGGGGGGGGGGGATCTAAATAAACTACTTAATTCACACGTTTGACCATCACATCACAGTTTTGTTCCTCTGTTCTTCACCACCCACTCCTTAAAACCTGGGCTTCCTGGCTTTTCTGGAGGCAAAGTAATTTATGACATCACTGTAAGAAATCTAATGGCCGACTTTGTTATGAACACTTAGCGTCTAACAATCTATGTGAAACCTTTCAATCCGGTTTCAGGGCAAATCACTCCACGGAGACAGCCCTCGCAAAAATGACTAATGATCTATTGCTAACGATGGATTCTGATGCGTCATCTATGTTGCTGCTCCTCCATCTTAGCGCTGCTTTCCATACCGTCGATCATAATATTTTATTAGAACGCATCAAAACACGAATTGGTATGTCAGACTTAGCTCTGTCTTGGTTTAACTCTTATCTTACTGATAGGATGCAGTGCGTCTCCCATAACAATGTGACCTCGGACTATGTTGAGGTAAGGTGTGGAGTTCCCCAGGGTTCGGTCCTTGGCCCTGCACTCTTCAGCATCTACATGCTGCCAGTAGGTGACATCATACGCAAATACGGTGTTAGCTTTCACTGTTATGCTGATGACACCCAACTCTACATGCCCCTAAAGCTGACCAACACGCCGGATTGTAGTCAGCTGGAGGCGTGTCTTAATGAAATTAAACAATGGATGTCCGCTAACTTTTTGCAACTCAACGCCAAAAAAAGGGGAATGCTGATTATCGGTCTTGCTAGACACCGACCTCTATTTAATGATACAACTCTAACATTTGACAACCAAACAATTAAACAAGGCGACACGGTAAAGAATCTGGGTATTATCTTTGACCCAACTCTCTCTTTTGAGTCACACATTAAAAGCGTTACTAAAACGGCCTTCTTTCATCTCCGTAATATCGCTAAAATTCGCTCCATTCTGTCCACTAAAGACGCTGAGATCATTATCCATGCGTTTGTTACGTCTCGTCTCGATTACTGTAACGTATTATTTTGGGGTCTCCCCATGTCTAGCATTAAAAGATTACAGTTGGTACAAAATGCGGCTGCTAGACTTTTGACAAGAACAAGAAAGTTTGATCACATTACGCCTATACTGTATATACCTTTATATACATATATACATACATATATAACTATACTGGCTCACCTGCACTGGCTTCCTGTGCACTTAAGATGTGACTTTAAGGTTTTACTACTTACGTATAAAATACTACACGGTCTAGCTCCATCCTATCTTGCCGATTGTATTGTACCATATGTCCCGGCAAGAAATCTGCGTTCAAAGGACTCCGGCTTATTAGTGATTCCCAAAGCCCCAAAAAAGTCTGTGGGCTATAGAGCGTTTTCATTTCGGGCTCCAGTACTCTGGAATGCCCTCCCGGTAAAAGTTCGAGATGCCACCTCAGTAGAAGCATTTAAGTCTCACCTTAAAATTCATTTGTATACTCTAGCCTTTAAATAGACTCCCTTTTTAGACCAGTTGATCTGCCGTTTCTTTTCTTTTTCTCCTATGTCCCACTCTCCCTTGTGGAGGGGGTCCGGTCCGATCCGGTGGCCATGTACTGCTCGCCTGTGTATCGGCTGGGGACATCTCTGCGGTGCTGATCCGCCTCCGCTTGGGATGGTTTCCTGCTGGCTCCGCTGTGAACGGGACTCTCGCTGCTGTGTTGGATCCACTTTGGACTGGACTCTTGCGACTGTGTTGGATCCATTATGGATTGAACTTTCACAGTATCATGTTAGACCCGCTCGACATCCATTGCTTTCCTCCTCTCCAAGGTTCTCATAGTCATCATTGTCGCCGACGTCCCACTGGGTGTGAGTTTTCCTTGCCCTTATATGGGCCTACCGAGGATGTCGTAGTGGTTTGTGCAGCCCTTTGAGACACTAGTGATTTAGGGCTACATAAGTAAACATTGATTGATTGATTGATTGATTGATTATTAATAACAATCACTGCCAGTCCACTCAGTCTTTCTTGAGCCATGGAAGATCTCAAATCGTTTTTTATTAATTTGAACTGGGAAAAGCTCCGCTCTGCAGGTGCAACACTCACAGGAAGAATGCAGACTCATAAACGCAAAAAATAAAAACTAAGAATTTTTTGTTAATTGCTTTTGGGGGGCCCCCTGGTGGCCGCGGGGCCCTAAGCAAGCGCTTAGTTCGCTTATGCCTTGGGCCGGCTCTGACTGTGACATAAAAACCAAAGACTTACGTGGCACGGGCAGGAGGGAAACTATGTACAGTATGAGTGACAGGCAGGGCATGGCATGAGGTAGAGGTAGAGGTAGCATGGCATGACTTGGGCAAAGGTAAAGTCGCCAGGCTGACTACCTGGCAACTACAGGTTTAAATAATGCTGTGGTGATTAGTGACAGGTGTGCGAGTGCAAGTCGTGAGACAGGTGCATGACATAAGTACAGGTGAAAACTAATGGCAACAAAACAAACAAGGAAGTGCAAAAACAGGAACTGAGTGTCCAAAAAAACAAATAACCCATGGCCAAACAAAAACATGATCAACAGACATGACAAGACCTGGGCAAATGAAGGCCCGCCGGACATTCCCAAATCATTTAGGGGAATTTTGTGGGACCCATTTTCATTTTTTTATTAAAAGAAAAATGATACAATTAATTAATTTTTCAAACTGAGACTCACTGACTTTGGCTCATTTTCTGTGAAGAACATTTATCAGAATACATATTTAATGAGCACACACCATACACCATCCAACCATCCATTTTCTACCGCTTGTTCCTTTTGGGGTCACGGGGGTTTGCTGGAGCCTATCTCAGCTGCATTCGGGCGGTAGGCGTGGTACACCCTGGACAAGTCGCCACCTCATGGCAGACACCATACACCCCCCACACATTTCTATTACATATAAGTTGTCTGGGTCCACTGCAATGAGGTGACCACTTGTCCAGGGTTTACTCCGCCTTCCGCCCAATTGTAGCTTCCCCCCTCGACCCCGAAGGGAATAAGAGGTAGAAAATGGATGGATGGATGTCCGGTTCCACTGGGGCTAATGAAAGTGTGGAAATTGATGTTCTGTGTACCACACACACACACACACACACACACACACACACACACACACACACACACACACACACACACACACACACACACACACACACACACACACACACACACACACACACAGCAGGCCTAGACAGGAGGAGGACAGAGTGTAGGTACACAGAAGATCAGAGGTTCCAATTGTGCGAGAAAATGAGAGCAGACAGTGTTGGCAAACAGTGTTGCAACCTTGTTTGGGAAGCACAGGTGCAGAAACACTAAATAAGAATCCATGTTGGATGCAGAAACTGGCAGAGACACATTTTTATTTCTTTGAATTAAGATTTAAATTTGATTTAAACATTTTCTAGATTTGCCAGAATATTTTTTTTGTTTTATTTTAATGATAAGTTGGAAGAAATGTTTCACAAATATTCTTCGGCAAAAAAACAGAAGCTAAAATTAAGAATTAAATGAAAATGTAGTTATTATTCTTTACAAGAGAAAAAATACATTTATTTGAACATTGATTTAAATTGTCTGGAAAGAAGAGGAAATAATATAAAAGGTAAAAAGGTATATGTGTTTAAAAATCCTAAAATCATTTTTAAGGTTGTATTTTTTTCTCTAAAATTGTCTTTCTGAAAGTTATAAGAAGCAAAGTAAAAAAAAAAAAAAAGAATTTATTTCAACAAGTGAAGACCAAGTCTTTAAAATATTTTCTTGGATTTTCAAATTCTATTTGAGTTTTGTCTCTCTTAGAATTAAAAATGTCCAGCAAAGCGAGACCAGCTTGCTAGTAAATAAATACAATTTAAAACATAGAGGCAGCACACTGGTAAGTCCTGCTATTTGAGCTATTTTTAGAACAGGCCAGCGGGCGACTCATCTGGTCCTTACAGGCGACAATTGTCCTAGTATTAACATTTTCAAAAATTACCATTTCTCACGGATTTCCCAAATTCCCAGGAAATTGCCATTCAAATGAATGGACATATTCATAGTTCTACAATGGCCAACATGTTTAAACCTGATTCCAACCTTTCAACCTGGAACCCAACCTTGCATGTTCTATTTTTCTTTCTGCACACATTTTGGTCAAAATAGGCAACATTTCCCCCCCCCCCCCAAAAGTGCAGTTTTCCTTTCAGGAAAGGGATTTTTTTTATTTTTTTTAAACCTGGATCCGCACCAAAAATCCTCTTTCTGCAGCTACTTTTCACACAATTCTGGTGCAAAAGAAAAAGTCACATTGGTGGAGGTGACAATGCAAACAGGCACTAATGGAGGGGAGGGATAATAAGATGTTCACACCTTCACAAAGCTGTGGCGGTCATTTTAACACGGTCATCTGCTGTGATGATTTTCACCCATTCATCTAATATTCATACTTTGCAGTTAATTACCATTGCTGTGACACCTGGCTGATGGAAGACACCCCCCCCCCACCCTCCTGCTTCGACAGTCACCTGTAAGACATTACACGGACGGTGTTTGTCCAAACAGGAAGTAGCAGCTGCCGGAGCTAATTAAAGCCATGGCAACATGCTCCCAACAGTCCTGGCCCACATCAAACACCTCGTGCCAGTCTACCGTCTCATCTCAGGCCCTCCGTGACCTGCGCTGGGAGCCCACTGTTTCCCTGAGACCTGACCCCAGGGCTCCGGAGCGGCGGGGGATCCCCCGCAGGGTTGCACCTGGAGCGGACTTACCTGCCTCCTGTCTGGATCTGCATACCAAAAAGTGCGGCCGGGCGTCTGGACTCTGACCTGCACAACAAAGCAGAAAGGTGAGAGGTCAGAGGAGAGGCAGGGGGATGCGCAGGGAAATGACGCCGTCAGGAGGACCACATATGGCTCAGCTGGGGGAGAACCAGATGCCCCCCACCCCAAAAATGAAACACAAGCCCAGAGTCAACATGCCACCTCCGGGACTTGCAAGGGAGCGACGATACTGTTGATGTCAGGAAGATAAAACGCAACGCTGATGCACAGCCTACACCAGGGGTCACCAACGCTGTGCCCGTGGTCGCCCATAAGGACCAGATGAGTCGCCCGCTGGCCTGTTCTAAAAATAGCTCAAATAGCAGCACTTACCAGTGAGCTGCCTCTGTTTTTCAAATTGTATTTATTTACTAGCAAGCTGGTCTTGCTTTGCTCGACATTTTTAATTCTAAAAGAGACAAAACTCAATATCCAAGAAAATATGAAGGTAAGAAATGATGATTTATTTATACTACAAAACATAGACTAGGAAAATAAACACTTGCACAAGGCATTAAAGGCAAAACAAACAGACCTAGCATGAGAGCTAGAAAGAACTAAAAGTGCTAGCATGTGAGTCAGGGAATAATAAAAGGAATAGCCTGGAAGCTAACAAGTACAAAAATAGTTCTTTTTACGGAACAGAAACTACAATGCGAGACCGAGTAAACGAAAAAGGCAGGCTTAAATACGGACAGTAATTAGGAGGCAGGTGCGAGTCAAAAACAAAAGACAGGTGAAACAAAAGGCGTAGTTATGACAACGTAAACAGACGGAAAGTGCCACCAGGAACTTAGGAAGACAAATACCCAACAGGATGTGATACAAAAGCAGAACAAAACCAGACTATGACATGATCCGAGCAGCGGATCATGACACTAACAAAGTGCAGATTGGATTGTAACCTATTTAAAACATGTCATCAAAATTCTAAAATTAATCTTAATCAGGAATAACTACTAATGATGTTCCATAAATAATGTTTTTTATTTTCCTCAGAAATATTCCAATTAGCTAGTTTTTCTAAGAGAAAAACTAGCTAATTAGAATTTTGAATTTTAAAGAGTCGAAATTGAACATAAACTGTTTCAAAATTAAATTTTCATTTTTTTTTTCGTGTTTTCTCCTCTTTTAAACCGTTCAATTAAGTGTTTTTTCATCATTTATTCTATGCAAAAAAAACTTCCATAAAACGAAAAAAAATGTATGACGGAATGACAGACAGAAATACCTATTTTGTTATATTCGCAAGAAACCTGATTGCCCTCTCAATGGAGGGTGCTTACAGACATCAGTCGTTTACCAAGCAAAGGTAACACGCAAGGACATTAACACATCCGACACGTACGTAGGATTAACCGAAGGAGTGTTCAAAACAAGATGGAATAATCACAACGCCTCCTTTAGAAACCAGACTTTGCGGAATTCTACAGAACTCAGCAAACACATTTGGAACCTCAAAGACAATAATGTTGAATATTCAATAACATGGCAAATTCTTGCATCCAGCACACCTTACAACAGTGGTAATAAAAGATGCAACCTATGCTTAAAAGAGAAACTGTTTATTATATATCATCCAGATCTATCATCCCTCAATAAGCGCAGTGAAATCATTTCAACATGCCGCCACAGACGGAAACACCTCCTAGGTAACACATGAGCCAATCACCACGCCCCTACGCCTGCCTGTACCCACCCACTCTGTGCTCTATATAAACCATTGTATGTGAATGCTTCCATTAAAATCTCCTGATGATTGAGGGAACCCCTCATTAAACAGTTCTGTAGAGATGAAGTAGTCTTGTGATTTTTTCCCACACCTACATATTTTGTTATATATATATATATAGATGTATTTATTAAAGGTAAATTGAGCAAATTGGCTATTTTTGGCAATTTATTGAAGTGTGTATCAAACTGGTAGCCCTTCGCATTAATCAGTACCCAAGAAGTAGCTCTTGGTTTCAAAAAGGTTGGTGACCCCTGGCCTACAGTATCACAGTTTGCCACTCAGACATTTTCATAAAAAGGGAAAATTCAATAGTAACTAAAATTACTGGTAATTCCGGGTAATCGGGGAATTTTCAGAACAAGAAAACGTGCTAGCTTGAATGTCCAGGGCGAGCGGAGTGTGTGGACGTTGGAACGCTTCCAATCAGATGAGGAATGGGGGATATGCGGTTGATTGTGATTTTACCATTCATTGTCAATGGGGGGGAGGGGGGACATTCCTGGTGATTCCGGGTAGTCAGGGAATTTTCAGAACCAGAAAATGGCTTGATTGTCCAAGGTGAGGGGAGTGTGTGGACGGTGGAACACTTCCAATCGGATGAGGAATGTGGAATATGTAGTCCGTTGTATTTTTCCTAGTCATTGTCAAAGAGGAGAAAATCACTGGAAATTCCTGGAAAACTGGGATTTGGCGGGAAAGGGTAAATATGTTTAGCGTTTGATGTATCGGAAGAGTAATGTGGGTGAGTGGTTGGAATCGGGTTTAAATATTTTGGCCATTGTAGAACTATGAATAGGTCCATTCATCTGAATGAAAATTTCCTGGAAATTTGGGAAAAATGCCAATTTTTTAAAATGTTAATACTAGAACAATTGTCCTAATTGATAAAAATGGGTTGGTGTTGGAATGTGTGAAATGGATTGTAAAATATTGACGTAGTTGCAGTGTGAAATGAGAATGGGTATTTCCGAATTCCTGGATTTTTGGGAAAACCAGGTATTTAAAACATCAAAAACAACAAAAGAGATAACTTTTGTCGTCTCAACTAACGGGAATATTTTGAAAATGGAATTGTCAAAAGGCTGGAAAAATATGGACTGTGAAAACTTTCAATGAAAGGGTGAAAAATAAGGCTTTGTAAAACTGGTAATCCTGGTAATTACTGGAATTCTTTTAAACTTGAAAATGGTGGTTTGATTGTCCAAGGTGAGGGGAGTGTGTGGACGGTGGAACGCTTCCAATCGGATGAGGAATGTGGAATATGTAGTCCGTTGTATTTTTCTTAGTCATTGTTAAAGGGGTCAAAATCACTGGAATTTCCAGGAAAACTGGGAATTTGGGGAAAGGGTAAATATGTTTTGCGTTTGATATATCGGAAGAGTAATGTGGGTGAATGGTTGAAAGGTTGGAATCAGGTTTAAACATTTTACCCATTGTAGAACTATGAATATGTCCAAACATTTGAAAGGGAATTTCCTGGAAATTGGGGGAAATTCAGGAAAAATGGGAATTTTTGAAAATGTTAATACTAGAAATATTGTCCTAAATGATAAAAATGGGTTGGTGTTGGACTGTGTGAAATGGATTGTAAAATATTGACGTAGTTGCAGTGTGAAATGAGAATGGGTATTTCCGAATTCCTGGTATTTTGGGAAAACCAGGTATTTAAAACATCAAAAACAACAAAAGAGATAACTTTTGTCGTCCCAACTAACGGGAATATTTTGAAGGTGGAATTGTCAAAAGGCTGGAAAAATATGGATTGTGAATAACCTTCCATTAAAGGGTGAAAATGGGGCTTTGGAAAACTGGTAATTCTGGTAATTACTGGAATTCTTTTAAACTTGAAAATGGTGGTTTGATTGTCCAAGGTGAGGGGAGTGAGTGGGCGGTGGAAAGCTTCCAATCGGATGAGGAATGTGGAATATGTAGTCCGTTGTATTTTTCCTATTCTTTGTCAAAGGGGAGAAAATCACTGGAAATTCCAGGAAAACTGTAAATTTGGGGAAAGGGTAAATATGTTTTGCATTTGATATATCGGAGGAGTAATGTGGGTGAATGGTTGAAAGGTTGGAATCAGGTTTAAACATTTTGCCCATTGTAGAACTACGAATATGTCCAATCATTTTAATGGGAATTTCCTGAAAATTGGGGGAAATTCAGGAAAAATGGGAATTTTTGAAAATGTTAATACTAGAACAATTGTCCTAGATGATAAGAATGGGTTGGTGTTGGAATGTGTGAAATTGATTGTAAAATATTGACGTAGTAGCAGTGTGAAATGAGAATGGGTATTTCGGAATTCCTGGAATTTTGGGAAAACCCGGTCTTTAAAACAACAACAACAAAAAAATTGGTAACTCTTTTCGTCCCAACTAACAGAATTTTTTGAGGGTGGAATTGTCAAAAGGCTGGAAAAATATGGGCCGTGAAAAACTTTCCAAGAAACGGTGAAACATGAGGCTTTGTAAAACTGGTAATTCTGGTAATTACTGGAATTCTTTAAAACTCGAAAATGGTGGTTTGATTGTCCAAGGTGAGGGGAGTGTGTGGACGGTGGAACGCTTCCAATCGGATAAGGAATGTGGAATATGTAGTCTGTTGTATTTTTCCTAGTCATTGTTAAAGGAGTCAAAATCACCAGAAATTCCAGGAAAACTGTGAATTTGGGGCAAGGGTAAATATGTTTTGTGTTTGATATATCGGAAGAGTAATGTGGGTGAATGGTTGAAAGGTTGGAATCGGGTTTAAACATTTTGCCCATTGTAGAATTATGAATATGTCCATTCATTTGAATGGGAATTTCCTGGAAATTTTGGAAATCCGGGAGAAATTGTAATTTTTGAAAATGTTAATACTAGAACTACTGTCCTAAATGATAAAAATGGGTTGGTGTTGGACTGTGTGGAATCGATTGTAAAATATTGACGTAGTAGCAGTGTGAAATTAGAATGGGCATTTCCGAATTCCTGGAATTTTGGGAAAACCAGGTATTTAAAACATCAAAAACAACAAAAGAGATAACTTTTGTCGTCCCAACTAACGGGAATATTTTGAAGGTGGAATTGTCAAAAGGCTGGAAAAATATGGATTGTGAATAACCTTCAATTAAAGGGTGAAAATAGGGCTTTGGAAAACTGGTAATTCTGGTAATTACTGGAATTATTTTAAACTTGAAAATGGTGGTTTGATTGTCCAAGGTGAGGGGAGTGAGTGGGCGGTGGAATGCTTCCAATCGGATGAGGAATGTGGAATATGTAGTCCGTTGTATTTTTCCTATTCTTTGTCAAAGGGGAGAAAATCACTGGAAATTCCAGGAAAACTGTACATTTGGGGAAAGGGTAAATATGTTTTGCATTTGATATATCGGAGGAGTAATGTGGGTGAATGGTTGAAAGGTTGGAATCTGGTTTAAACATGTTGTCCATTGTAGAACTACGAATATGTCCAATCATTTTAATGGGAATTTCCTGGAAATTGGGGGAAATTCAGGAAAAATGGGAATTTTTGAAAATGTTAATACTAGAACAATTGTCCTAGATGATAAGAATGGGTTGGTGTTGGAATGTGTGAAATGGATTGTAAAATATTGACGTAGTAGCAGTGTGAAATGAGAATGGGTATTTCGGAATTCCTGGAATTTTGGGAAAACCCGGTCTTTAAAACAACAACAACAACAACAAAATTGGTAACTCTTTTCGTCCCAACTAACGGAATTTTTTGAAGGTGAAATTGTCAAAAGGCTGGAAAAATATGGATTGTGAAAAACCTTCCATGAAAGGGTGAAAATAGGGCTTTGGAAAACTGGTAATTCTGGTAATTACTGGAATTCTTTTAAACTCGAAAATGGTGGTTTGATTGTCCAAGGTGAGGGGAGTGTGTGGACGGTGGAACGCTTCCAATCGGATGAGGAATGTGGAATATGTAGTCCGTTGTATTTTTCCCAGTCATTGTTAAAGGGGTCAAAATCACTGGAAATTCCAGAAAAACTGGGAATTTGGGGCAAGGGTAAATATGTTTTGCATTTGATATATCGGAAGAGTAATGTGGGTGAATGGTTGAAAGGTTGGAATCGGGTTTAAACATGTTGTCCATTGTAGAACTATGAATATGTCCAATCATTTGAATGGGAATTTCCTGGAAATTAAGGAAATTCGGGAGAAATGGTAATTTTTACTAGAACAATTGTCCTAGATGATAAGAATGGTTTGGTGTTGGAATGTGTAAAATATTGACATAGTAGCAGTGTGAAATGAGAATGGGTATTTCGGAATTCCTGGAATTTGGGGAAAAATGAGTATTTGAAGAAAATCAAAGATAATTTTGTAGTCCCAACTAACAGGAATGTTTTTGAAGGTGGAATCCTCAAAAGGGCTGGCAAAATATGGACAGTGAAAACTTTCCATGAAAGGGTGAAAATAGGACTTCATTCTGGTAGTTCCTGGATTTTTTTTAAAAAACTTGAAAATGGTAGTTGGACTGTCCAAGGTGAGGGGAGTGTGTGGACGGTGGGGATTGTGCAAGTTCAAAAATGACCCGTTGAGTTTCACAACTATGATAAACATCTGTCGGCACAGTTGTACGCCATTCTCAACTCTGCCAGCAAACATATTGTTTATTCAACACCGCTGACAATACCAATAAAATAATAATAAGAACTTGGCTTTACTATTGTTATTATTGTAGGAAACCTCTTTCTTCTGGTGACCTCTGGAGGTCTACAAAGAGCAAGGCAGAAGGCTGTGGACTATCATGCGTGGCTCTGGGTGCTGTGGTCCTCTCCTTTTTACTACTGATTTACGTAACTAAGAGTTGTACAGTATACTGGTACTAGTATAGTATTGCGGTACTAATCAATCAAAAATGGTAATATACCCCTTTTGAAAAGTACCGGTTCGCCGTTTTATTTATTTTTTTACAGGCATGAGATAGCTGGTTTTACAAGCAGAGGAGCATGTTGGGCAGCGCACACGCACAGAGTACTTACAAGCAGACACAGAGTGTAAACAGAAAAGGGAGAACGGACGCATTTTGGTGTAAAAAGTCAAGATAAAGGTGAAGTTATAACAATGAAACACCCTCAGGAAGAGCTGCTTGAAGACATGGCTAGCTAGCTGTTTTAGTTACTTCTAAATTACTAATCCTGGCTTCCGTGGCTACAAATAAAGTATGTTTCTTACAAGTAACATTATCACTGGAGGACGAGGAAAAGCTAAACATGCTTCACTACACACCATAGGAGGATACAATAGACCACCGCTGTCATAATGTAAACAAACGCCATGGGTGGATCTACACCTGACATCCACTGTAATGATACCAAGTAGAGGAGTGTATCTAGTCGATACTACTATGATTATATCGATATTTTTTTAATCACAAAATATATTTTCTTTTTTAAATTAATGTTATGTTTTTAAAGTCAGTAAATACGTCCCTGGACACATGAGGACTCTGAATATGACCAATGTATGATCCTGTAACTACTTGGTATCGGATCAATGTGTGGTATCATCCAAACTTAATGTCAAGTATCAAAAAAGAGAAGAATACGTGATTATTACATTTGAACAGAAGTGTAGATAGAACATGTTAAAACAGAAAACAGCGCGACACCTACCCTTTACATCAGTATTTTTTAACCATATTATATTTGGTTTATTAGGTATTACATTTTCTTGTATGATCCTGTAACTACTTGGTATCAGTTGATACCTAAATGTGTGGTATCATCCAAAACTGATGTAAAGTATGAAAGAAGAGAAGAATAAGTAATTATTACATTTGAACAGAAGTGTAGATAGAACATGTTAAAACAGAAAATAAGCAGATATTCACAGTAAATGAACAAGTATATTAATAATTATTTTTTACAGTTTGTCCCTCATAATGTGTACAACATAATAGGTGTATAAATGACACAATATGTTACTGCATATGTCAGCAGACTAATTAGGAGTCTTTGTTTGTTTACTTACTACTAAAAAACAATGTTTAGTATTTTATTCAATGACTAATTTACAATAATAAACATATGTTTCATGTACACTAAGATTGTTTTTTTTTTTTTTTAAATAAAGCTAATAATGAAATTATTTTGTGGTCCTCTTTATTTAGAAAAGTATCAAAAATTATCAAAAAACATTTCGGTACCAGTACCAACATACTGGTAGTAGTTTGTTTGCTTCACATGCAGTTACGTGTTCAACTTCTTTAGTTCTACTAGTGGTGTTCCTCAAGGTTCCATCTTAGGTCCTCTCTTTTTCGCCATCAGGTCTATTCAACTTGTTCAACAAAACAACCCGTGACAGCAGATTCTTCAGAACACGAGCGTGCTGTCAGAGAAATGATCTTTGACTTTCTTGGTTTGCAGATGGTCTTCAAACAAAACAGAGAGCTCCTGAAACTCGGACCAAATAGATAAAACCAAATCCAATGTCCTCTGTAGAGGACACAGGCTTCCCACGATATACACATGCTTATGGGAGGAGCCGGCCCTTGGTCTTTAACGTTGTACAAATGTGGCCCCAAAACTATTTAGTTAAATATCTCTGCAGTAGAACCTCGGTTTTCGCATTATTTGGTTTTCAACAACGATCTCACTATTGTGTTGGATCCACTATGGACTGGACTCTCTCACTATTATGTTAGATCCACTATGGATTGGACTGTCACTATTATGCTAGATCCACAATGGACTGGACTCTCACACTATTATTTTAGATCCACTATGGACTGGACTTTCACACTGTTATGTTAGATCAACTATGGACTGGACTCTCACTATTATGTTAGATCCACTATGGACTGGACTCTCACTATTATGTTAGATCCACTATGGACTGGACTCTCACACTATTATGTTAGATCCACTATGGACTGGACTCTCACACATTTATGTTAGATCCACTATGGACTGGACTCTCACACTATTATGTTAGATCCACTATGGACTGGACTCTCACACTATTATGTTAGATCTACTATGGACTAGACTCTCACTATTATGTTAGATCCACTATGGACTGGACTCTCATACTATTATGTTAGATCCACTATGGACTGGACTCTCACACTATTATGTTATATACACGATGGACTGGACTCTCACACTATTATGTTAGATCCACTATGGACTGGAGTCCCACTATTATGTTAGATCCACTATGGACTGGACTCTCACACTATTATGTTAGATCCATTATGGACTGGACTCTCACACTATTATGTTTGATCCACTATGGACTGGACTCTCACTATTAAGTTAGATCCACTATGGACTGGACTCTCACACTATTATGTTAGATCCACTATGGACTGGACTCTCACACTATTATGTTAGATCCACTATGGACTGGACTCTCACACTATTATGTTAGATCGACTATGGACTGGACTCTCACACTATTATGTTGGATCCACTATGGACTGGACTCTCACACTATTATGTTAGATCCATCATGGACTGGACTCTCACACTATTATGTTTGATCCACTATGGACTGGACTCTCACTATTAAGTTAGATCCACTATGGACTGGACTCCCACACTATTATGTTAGATCCACTATGGACTGGACTCTCACACTATTATGTTAGATCCACTATGGACTAGACTCTCACTATTATGTTAGATCCACTATGGACTGGGCTCTCATACTATTATGTTAGATCCATTATGGACTGGACTCTCACACTATTATGTTATATCCACGATGTACTGGACTCTCACACTATTATGTTAGATCCACTATGGACTGGACTCTCACACTATTATGTTAGATCCACTATGGACTGGACTCTCACACTATTATGTTAGATCCACTATGGACTGGACTCTCACACTATTATGTTAGATCTACTATGGACTGGACTCTCACACTATTATGTTAGATCCACTATGGACTGGACTCTCACTATTCTGTTAGATCCACTATGGACTGGACTCTCACACTATTATGTTATATCCATGATGGACTGGACTCTCACACTATTATGTTTAATCCACTATGGACTGGACTCTCACTATTATGTTGGATCCACTATGGACTGGACTCTCACACATTTACGTTAGATCCACTATGGATTGGACTCTCACACTATTATGTTAGATCCACTATGGACTGGACTCTCACACTATTATGTTAGATCCACTATGGACTGGACTCTCACAATATTATGTTAGATCCACTATGGACTGGACTCTCACACTATTATGTTAGATCCACTATGGACTGGACTCTCACCCTATTATGTTATATACACGATGGACTGGACTCTCACACTATTATGTTAGATCCACTATGGACTAGACTCTCACTATTATGTTAGATCCACTATGGACTGGACTCTCACACTATTATGTTATATCCACGATGGACTGGACTCTCACACTATTATGTTAGATCCACTATGGACTGGACTCTCACACTATTATGTTAGATCCACTATGGACTGGACTCTCACACTATTATGTTAGATCCACTATGGACTGGACTCTCACACTATTATGTTAGATCTACTATGGACTGGACTCTCACACTATTATGTTAGATCCACTATGGACTGGACTCTCACTATTCTGTTAGATCCACTATGGACTGGACTCTCACACTATTATGTTATATCCATGATGGACTGGACTCTCACACTATTATGTTTAATCCACTATGGACTGGACTCTCACTATTATGTTGGATCCACTATGGACTGGACTCTCACACATTTACGTTAGATCCACTATGGATTGGACTCTCACACTATTATGTTAGATCCACTATGGACTGGACTCTCACACTATTATGTTAGATCCACTATGGACTGGACTCTCACAATATTATGTTAGATCCACTATGGACTGGACTCTCACACTATTATGTTAGATCCACTATGGACTGGACTCTCACCCTATTATGTTATATACACGATGGACTGGACTCTCACACTATTATGTTAGATCCACTATGGACTAGACTCTCACTATTATGTTAGATCCACTATGGACTGGACTCTCACACTATTATGTTAGATCCACTATGGACTGGACTCTCACACTATTATGTTAGATCCACTATGGACTGGACTCTCACTATTATGTTAGATCCACTATGGACTGGACTCTCACTATTATGTTAGATCCACTATGAACTGGACTCTCGCATTATTATGTTAGATCCACTATGGACTGGACTCTCACACTATTATGTTAGATCCACTATGGACTGGACTCTCACACTATTATGTTGGATCCACTATGGACTGGACTCTCACTATTATGTTAGATCCACTATGGACCGGACTCTCACATTATTATGTTAGATCCACTCTGGACTGGACTCTCACACTATTATGTTAGATCCACTATGGACTGGACTCTCACACTATTATATTAGATCCACTATGGACTGGACTCTCACTATTATGTTAGATCCACTATGAACTGTACTCTCACACTATTATGTTAGATCCACTATGGACTGGACTCTCACTATTATGTTAGATCCACTATGGACTGGACTCACACTATTATGTTAGATCCACTATGGACTAGACTCTCACTAGTATGTTAGATCCACTATGGACTGGACTCTCACTATTATGTTAGATCCACTATGGACTGGACTCTCACACTATTATGTTAGATCCACTATGGACTGGACTCTCACACTATTATGTTAGATCCACTATGGACTGGACTCTCACACTATTATGTTAGATCCACTATGGACTGGACTCCGACTATTATGTTAGATCCACTATGGACTGGACTCTCACACTATGTTAGATCCACTATGGACTGGACTTTCACACTCATATGTTAGATCAACTATAGACTGGACTCTCACACTATTATGTTAGATCCACTATGGACTGGACTCTCACTATTATGTTAGATCCACTATGAACTGGACTCTCACTATTATGTTAGATCCACTATGGACTGGACTCTCACTATTATGTTGGATCCACTATGGACTGGACTCTCACACTATTACGTTAGATCCACTATGGACTGGACTCTCACACTATTATGCTAGATCCATTCGAAGGTTTTTTGTCATTCTCCCATTGGGTTGAGTTTTTCCTTGCCCTGATGTGGGATCTGTCCCGAGGATGTCGTTGTGACTCGTGCAGCCCTTTGAGACACTCGTGATTTAGGTCTATATAAAAAAAACATTGATTGATTGATTAATTGCCCCGGTCTTTGTATGAGAATTCCACACAAAGAACACATTGACCAAGAACTGCAAAATAAGCCAGTGTATGATCAAAGATGTCCTGATCCGCCATGTCCAGGATATCGGAGACAAATCCTCTTTAATCATGTTCACAGTGCAAATCCACGCACAAAAAACCCCAAACGTGCAACAATAAAAGCAGCAGCAGATGCAAGCAACTTTCAAGTAACACTGTTTGTTTATTCCTGGTTTGAGTGTATTTGCTCACATTTACAACACAATACCAGTGTCTCTTTTCAACAGGCCTGAAAAGGAGTAGGGAGAAGCAGAGCTCATCTTATCCACTTTATAGCAATTGTATGGATTCACTTCCTTTTCACAATTTGCACACAACTTAGTGGGTGAATTTTGGCGAATTAAACGCCTTTCTGTTTATCGCTCTTTTTGCGATGACGTCAGAACGTGACGTCGCCGAGGTAATACAGCCGCCATTTTCATTTTCAACACATTACAAACAACGGGTCTCAGCTCTGTTTTTTTCAGTTTTTTCGACTATTTTTTGGAACTTTGGAGACATCATGCCTCGTCGGTGTGTTGTGGGACGGTGAAACAACACTAACAGGGAGAGATTCAAGTTGCACCACTGGCCCGAAGATGCGAAAGTGGCAAGAAATCTGCCGCCAGACCCCCATTGAATGTGCCAGAGTGTCTCCACATTTTACTGGCGATGACAGACATGGCACAGAGATGTATGGATAACCTGCAGATGCATTTGCAACGATAAAGTCAACGAAATCACAATGGTGAGTTTTGTTGATGTTGACTTATGTGCTAGTCAGACATATTTGGTCGCGGCGTGACTGCCAGCTAATCGATGCTAACATACTACGCTAATTGACGCTAACATGCTATTTACCGGCTGTGCTAAAGCAGACATGGCACAGAGATGTATGGATAACCTGCAGATGCATTTGCAACTATAAAGTCAACAAATTCACAAAGGTGAGTTTTGTTGATGTTGACTTATGTGCTAGTCAGACATATTTGGTTGCGGCGTGACTGCCAGCTAATCAATGTTAACATGCTATGCTAATTGACGCTAACATGCTATTTACCGGCGGTGCTAAAGCAGACATGGCACAGAGATGTATGGATAACCTGCAGATGCATTTGCAACGATAAGGTCAATGAAATCACAAAGGGGAGTTTTGTTGATGTTGACTTATGTGCTAGTCAGACATATTTGGTTGCGGCGTGACTGCCAGCTAATCAATGCTAACATGCTACCTTAATCGACGCTAATATGCTATTTACCGGCGGTGCTAAAGCAGACATGGCACAGAGATGTATGGATAACCTGCAGATGCATTTGCAACTATATCACGTTTCCTTCCACCCACATTTAATGCGAAACAAACACTTACCAATCGACGGATTTAAGTTGCTCTGGTGTCACGAAATGCGAAAGTCCTGATCGTTTGGTCCGCACATTTTACCGGCGATGCTAACGCAGCTATCCGGCCATGTTAAGGCTATGAATAGCGTCAATAGTTTCAGTTTCTTCTTCAATACTTTTATACTCCAACCATCCGTTTCAATACATGCGTAATCTGTTGACTCGCTTAAACCGCTGAAATCCGAGTTTGAATCCGAGCTAATGTCGCTAAATCTTGCTGTTGTATTCCCATTGTTTGTTTACATTGGCAGCACTGTGTGACGTCACAGGGAAATGGATGGTCGCATCGCAAATAGCGAAAATCACGCACTTTAAAGCTTTTTTTTAGGGATATTCGGGGACCGGTAAAATTTTGAAAAAAAATTCCAAAAATACAAGAAGGCACCGGGAACTGATTTTTATTGTTTTTAACCCTTTTGAAATTGCGATAATGTTCCCTTTTAATGGTAAGAAGTATTTTATTTATTGTTGGTTAGCTTCAGAGTGACAATGTTAGTAAAAAGAATGATTGACTTATTATAAAAATGTTGGTCCTACTGACAAACGCACTTTCTAAACACTTTGAGGTCAAACAACTTAGTAACAATAGTACAATGTTTCCAATCCAATCCAATCCACTTTATTTATATAGCACATTTAAACAACAATAACGTTTCCAAAGTGCTGCACAGCCATGTTAAAAACAATTGTAAAAAAAAAAAAAAAAAAAAAAATAATAAAATACATAAAATAAAATAAAAAAAGTAAAATATATATACTAGACTAGGTTTTAAGTGTGGCCGCCCCTGATGTAAACACTCAGATGATCGCCAACAAGTCTGTAATAAAGTTATTTAGTAGTGATTATAAAAGTTAATTCATCATAAAAGTGTTCCTCTGTGAGTTTTTGCATGTGCAAACACAAATATTCTTCATAAAAGGTGGCGCGGTACTTCCGTGGGACCTTTTGGAAGGCATTGGTCCCAGCGAGGAGGTACCACGGTGTCCGTGCTTCACATTCCAGCTCATGCAGGCCACAATAATCATCTTTCTTTCATTTCTTCCAGCGGCTGAACGTGGTTAGCGTGTGCAGGCGTGCCTAATGTAGTGTCCAGTGTTCAAGGTGACCTCCTCCTCCTCTTCTTCCTCTTCTTTGCTTCTCTTTGCACGTTTCCCTGCCAGGCTCGGTCTCTTGCAGCCTCAGCAGATGTCTTCATGCACTCCTCGCATTCTTTGCCAGTTGTCATTTTGGCCAACCATTTTTTTTTTTAATTCCCTTCTCCTCTTAAAGGCCTACTGAAAGCCACTACTAGCCACCACGCAGTCTGATAGTTTATATCCATCCATCCATTTTCTACCACTTATTCCCTTTCGGGGTCGCAGGGGGCGCTGGCGCCTATCTCAGCTACAATCAGGCGGAAGGCAGGGTACACCCTGGACAAGTCGCCACCTCATCGCAGGTCCTGATAGTTTATATATCAATGATGAAATATTAACATTGCAACACATGCCAATACGGCCTTTTTAGTTTACTAAATTGGTATTTTAAATTTCGCGCGAAGTATCCTGTTGAAAACGTCGCAGAATGCTGACATCTACGCGTGACGTCACGAATTGTAGAGGACATTTTGTTCCAGCCCCGATCCAAGCTATAAGTCATCTGTTTTAATCGCATAATTCCACAGTATTCTGGACATCTGTGTTGCGGAATCTTTTGCAATTTGTTTAATTAATAATGGAGACGTCAAAGAAGAAAGATGTAGGTGGGAAGCCTTGTATTGCAACTGCCTTTAGCAACACAAACAGCCGGTGTTTCATTGTTTACATTCCTGAAAGATGACGGTGAAGCTTTACTATGGAACAGAGCGGTCAAGCGAACACGGTTCCCTACCACATGTCAACCGGCAGGTTTCGGTGAGAAAACGGTGGTATTAAGTCGGCTCTTACTGTAGTTATTAATAACTTAGATTTATATCGCGCTTTTCTAAACACTCAAAGCACTCACAGAGAAGTAGGACTCAACATTCATTCACACCTGGTGGTGGTAAGCTATATCAGTAGCCACAGCTGCCCTGGGGTAGACTGACGGAAGCGTGGCTGCCAGTTTGCGCCTACGGCCCCCACCTTTAATTCATTCATCATTCATTCACCAGTGTGAGCAGCACCGGGGGAAAAGGGTGAAATGTCCAGCCCAAGAACACAACGGCAGCGTTTTTTTGGATGTCAATAGGTGGGAAGTGAACCTGCAACATTCAGGTTTCTGTCCGGCCGCTCTACCCACTACGCCATGCCGCCCCGATGAGCGGAGAGCTTGCGTCGTGTCTCGCCTTCTGCAGCTGCGGACTCTCTTGCCTCCTCCCAACGGCCGCCCCCGACCGTCGGATGCTTACACCATGGAGGAAGGGAAAAAAAAAAATCTCAAAACGTGGCTTCCATCGAAGACACTGGCGTTCACCACACCCCTCCGACTTTCAGGTATGACCATATAATCTCCCTAAAACACTAGCAACACAATAAGCAGATAAGGGATTTTCCAGAATTATCCTAGTAAATGTGTCTAATAACACCTGAATCGCTCCCACTGCCCTGTCTTTTTTTTTTTTTCAGTCCTTCACTCTCACTTTCCTCATCCACGAATCTTTCATCCTCGCTCAAATTAATGGAGAAATCGTCGCTTTCTCGGTCCGAATCGCTCTAGCTGCTGGTGGCCATGGTTGTAAACAATGTTCAGAAGTGAGGAGCTCCACAACCCGTGACGTCACACGCACATCGTCTGCTACTTCCGGTACAGGCAAGGCTTTTTTATTAGCGACCAAAAGTTGCCAATTTTATCGTGGATGTTCTCTCCTAAATCCTTTCAGCAAAAATATGGCAATATGGCAAAACGATGAAGTATGACACATAGAATGGAGCTGCTATCCCCATTTAAATAAGAACATCTCATTTCAGTAGGCCTTTAAGGTTATTCTTCCTTTTCCAAGCCCGGCAGACAAGCAGAGTTTATTTGCTTTGCTAGCCTGGCCTGAAGTTGCAAGCGTTGCTGAAGTCAGCGCTCTGGATTGTCTGGGCTGAAAGAGTCCAGGTCGTGCGTCCCATTGTGCCGCCCAAGAGCCCATTTAGACAAACTGGAGGGAATCCTTTGACCTTGTGGGAGGTGAAGTGATGCCCGGGCTCAATTATCTCTTCACAAAGGACTGAAGTCACTCAAGTTGCGTTTTCACATTACAATTAACAATCAAAAAGGAGGTTATTAAGACGAATGTTTAAAAAAAAAAACAAAAAAAAACACTAAGCCTAATTTTCTTCAAAATGCTTACACTTAAAATTGGGTGCATGTTTTTTATCCTTTAAATCAGGGGTGTCCAAACTTTATCCACTGAGGGCCGCACACTGAAAAATCAAAGTGGGGGCCATTTTGATATTTTTTATTTTAAAAAACAATACAATATATGTATGAAAATATACATTTAGGCCTCCACTCAGGCTTGATCTCAGGGACCCCAAAGGGGTCTTGGTCAAAAAAACATTAAAAATGTGTCATTATTCAGTATTATTATTTGTATTATTATTCAAGTTTTAAATCTCTAGATCAGGGGTGTCCAAAGTGTGGCCCGGGGGACATTTGTGGCCCGCAGCTAATCCTTTACCGGCCCGACACACATTCTGCAAAAATTGGAAAATTGATAGTATTGCAAAAATAAGAATAAAAAACATTTAAAGAAATATAATGAGGTGAAATCTAATGAGAAAAAGTGGCAATGTTGACACAAAGCTGCCATGCAGGCAGTTTTTTTTACTTTTTGTGTTTATTTTCTTTTTTTTTCCATTGCTCAAAAAAAAAGGACAAAAAATATATGTTATAATGAATTATTACTTAAAAATTATCACGTTGAAAGGTTTTATGTGGAAAAAATATTGCATCAAAGTTTTGACAAAAGCGCATAAAACAAACAAAATCCATCCATCCATTTTCTACCGCTTATTCCCTTTTGGGTCGCGGGGGGCGCTGGCGCCTATCTCAGCTGCAATCGGGCGGGAGGCGGGGTACACCCTGGACAAGTCGCCACCTCATCGCAGAAAAAATAATAGTTCAAACTTAAAATCGACAGATATATATCAGACGTTGATCTTGAAATTTAAGTGTTAAAAGTTAAAAAAAAATTATAAAAATGCTTCATTTTATGAGTGGGGAACCTTTTGGATCTCAAATATATTTAGTAGGATTTTATTTCACTTTTCACTGTGATTAATCAAAAATGTTAAATAATTAAAATCAATGGTGTCCTGCAGTATTGATCTTTGAGGACTTTAATTGCTAAATAAAGGAACTCTCCTGAAGGAATCAATAAAGTACTATCTATCTATCTATCTAAATACTGCATATTTCAGTTTTACTATAAAAAAAAAAAGGTGTCTTTGACAGAAAAGGCCTAAAACTTTATTTGTTTTACTTTATATCAACCTCAAGTTGATATAGAGATTTACTGTGAGCATTAAATACAAAATAATAATAATAATTTGACTTAATTTTAAAATTTTAGTGACTGAGACCCTCTATGCTCCACAGGAGCCCTAAGGATAAATTAAAAAAAATAAATACATACATTTTGTTACGGTTTGAAAATAAAAAATATCAAAATGGCCCCTGCATGTTTTAATTTTTTCCGCTTGCAGCCCTCTGTGGAAAAAGTTTGGACACCTCTGCTCTAGATCAACATTAGGTCTATCTGTCAATATCATTATTTTAAAGATTTTAATTGTATGCTCTTTTTGTCACAAAAAAAAAAAACAGTTTTTTTTTAATGGAAAAATCCCAAAATATGCAATATTTTCACCCAATGTTTTTTTTAAGTGGAATATTTGAGATCATATAATAACCGGAGCATTGAAAAGGTCAATAACTCACAACACCGTTGATTTTAATTCATTATTATTTTTTGAGCAATGACACTTACAAAAAAATCACACTAAAATTATTGGGGATCCAAAAGTATCCTACTCATTAAAGTGTTTAAAAATGAATGATACATTTCTTTACTGTTTACTTTTAACACAATAATCCCCGGATCAACTTCAGATCTATCCGTCAATTATAAGTTGTATTGTTGTTTATGTTTTTGTTTGTTCATTTTAGGCCCTTCTTTAAAAAAAACAGCTCAGTTTTTATATGGCAAACACAAAATATGCAACATTTTCCCCAAAAATATCTCAAAGTGGAAAATTTAAGGTGACGTAATTAGAGCCTTGAATAGGTCAATAATTCTTTATGACATTGATTTTGATACATTATTATTTTTTAAAGAAAAAAAACAGCCTGCATGGCAGCTTTGTGTTATTAGAGTAAACATTGCAACATTTTCTTGTTACATTTCACATGTTTGCTCCTTTATATCACTTTTTACGTTTTAAAAATGTTTCAATCGTATTTTTTAAATGTACCGTGGGGCTGTTAAAAAATGACCTGCGGGCCACAAATGGCCCCCAGGACGCACTTTGGACACCCCTGCTTTAAATTCTACTAATGACTTACTTTGTGCAAAATCATACTGAATAATGACATATATGTTTTTATACTGAAAGTTAAAACAAATATGTTTTTTTAATAAACACTACTTAAATAAGAAAATAATGATTTTCTTTGCAATTTGGAGGATTATACATTTCTGTATGCGTAAGAGTTTGTAGACATGAAAAGTGTTTTTTTTGTAATCATTCCATTTTTCATTTTTTTTTTGGTGAATGAAATGCAATGTAATTATTGTCTATTTTGTTAAAAAAAAAAGAAAGCAATGTTCTAATGCACGTGTGTCAAAGTCATCATTATTTTATTTGGTTTCTTACTAAATGTATTCTATTCTGACAGAAAAAAAATGTACATACCATCACATTTTTTCCAAACTTAAACAGTATTTAATAATGCAACAAATACAATATCAGTCATGCAAACCACATTTTTTATTAAATAAACAAACAAAAAAAAAACGAAAATATTATCTAATTGACTTATTATTTCAAAACAAATTATCCATCAAATGGTAAACTGTAATAACGACACTATGGTAACATTTTCACATTTACTGTGGTTTTTAAAGCATTTTACTCAAAATGGGGAAAAAAAAGTACTACTATTTTTTTTACAAAAAAACTTGACACTAGAAGTGCTACATTTTTACTGTAAAAAAAAACAAAACAGATAGTATCAGTTTTCCATTTACAGTTGTTTTTATGGAAACATACCAGCAATTAGGAATATAATTAAAACAACATGTTTTATATTTACAGTATGAAAAAAACTAACAAAAAACCCCCAATATATTTTCTCGGTAAAATTCTAGTAAAACTTTTTACAGCAAAAAAAAAACTGCTGTGCTGTGAAATGCATTAAAATATATACACACACACACGCTTGAAAAAAATAATATATATAAATATATATATATATATATATATATAAATAAATAAATATATTTATATATATATACACATTCATTTATATATAGATATACACAGGGCCGTATTGCTCGGTTGGTAGAGTGGCCATGCCAGCAACTTGAGGGTTGCAGCTTCAATTCCCGCTTGTGCCATCCTAGTTACTGCTGTTGTGTCCTTTGGCAAGGCACTTTACCCACCTGCTCCCAGTGCCACCCACACTGCTTTAAATGTAACTTAGATATTGGGTTTCACTATGTAGAGCGCTTTGAGTCACTTGAGAAAAGCGCTATATGAATATAATTCACTTCACACATTTATATATTAATATATATATATATATATATATATATATATATATATATATATATATATATATATTATATATATATATACACACACATGTATATATATATAGAAGAAAAACATTATATATATATATATATATATGTATATATATATATATATATATATATATATATATATATATATATATATATATATAAAGCCATATATATATATATATATATATATTTAAAAAGTCATCACTCCAAATGACTTTGTTCCAGAAGTTTTTGAAGCTTGTCTCTGTGCAGTTTGGCCTAATGTGAGCGGGACACTTTGTGACATTTGAGCAGAAATGACTTTCTTCTGGCGACTCGACCATGCAGCCCATTTTTCTTCAAGTGCCTCCTTATTGTGCATCTTGAAACAGCAACACCACAATTTTTCAGAGTCCTGTATTTCAGCTGAAGTTACTTGTAGATTTTTCATTGCATCTCGAACAATTTTCCTGGCAGTTGTGACTGAAATCTTTGCTGGTCAACCTGAATCCCGCATTTTCCACTTCTTAATCACTTCTGATTGGCATTCTCAATGACTTGGATATCTTTGTATACCCCTTTCCTGTTTTATGCAGTTCAATTAGCTTTTCACACAGATCCTTTGACAATTCTTTTGCCTTCCTCATGACTCAGAATCCAGAAAGATCTATGCAGCACTGGATGAAAGATGCAATGGTCTGTCAGAAGCCCAGAAACTCACTCACCTTTTATATACACACACTAATTACAAACAAACAGGTCACAGGTGAGGACTGGAATCTTGATTAGCCAATCAACCTGTTTGTGCCAACATTTGTGCATGTTTTCCGAGCAAAGTCACCGGGTAATGTTAACTTCTGATCAGGGACATTTGGGTACTTTCTTTTGTCATTTTATTGATTTAAAAAGAGTAAACAATAAATAGCTTCACACAACCATTAAGCATGAGTGGAAGAAAGGTTGTTCTCTGAAGAATGGCCAAGAAATCATCAATTTTCCCAGGGTATGTAAACTTATCAATACAACTATATATATAAATATATATATATATATATATATATATATATATATATATATCTCGTTTACCAAAGGCATGCGGTAAAGGCAAATATTTTAAAACCTCTTCTCACTCCGGCGCTTACCAAAGGCAAGCGGTAAATTTAGGCCTGCGCTTATAAATTTGAGTGTGATGTAAGGATACCATCATGAAAAGCACATTTAATAAAAAAAAACCTTATTATGGTCTTACCTTTACTTATAAATGAAGTCCATGCGCAGCTCCTTCTGATCAAAAGCATCGATAACTTGTTTATAGAAGTCTTCCTTATCTTTCTTCAGTTTTAAAAGTCTCTCCGTCTCGATGGAGATCTTCCTTTATTACCTCCTGCTTCCATTGAAAGTCCAGTTTAGAAAACTGTTTTATTTTAGATATGTAATCCTCCATGTTAAAAGTGCAAGCGAGAGGAAAAAATAAAGTCTCGCTGCTCACTCTTGCTGCTTGTTGTCACTTCTTCTGCAGCCGAGTAGTCGCAAGAAGGATCACTAGCGCCCTCTACCACCAGGAGGCGGGAGTCATTTAATGACTCATATTTGACACACGCAGCTACGGTATATTAATAAAACATAGCTGCTTACTGTTCTTTTTAGCATATTCAATAGCTTGGAACTTAAATCCTACTGAATAGCTCTAAATCTTCTACTCTTTATGCGATTTCAAATAATTGAAATCAGCCTCCTCCATTTTGAAAATGATGACAGGTGAAGTGTCACTCGTGACGTGACGAGTTTGACCCGGCGGAAATTCTAGGCATATGCTAATTATTTGGCGAAACGAGTTTGACCCGGCAGTAATTGTAGGCATGTGCATACTATATACCCGGCGGCAATTCAAGGAAATAAGGTATTAATATTTTATTAAAAAAAAAAAAAATTTGGCACTAGAAATGCAAGTTTTTTCACTGTAAAAAAAACTCAGGTGGTACCAGTTTTCCATTTACAGTTATTTTTACGATAAAAAAAAATTGCTACTCAAAATTTTACTATCAAAAATCCGATTTGTATTTACAGTAAAACAACAACAACAACAACAAAATATTTTTTCAGTAAAATTCTAACAAAAACTTTTTACAGTAAAAAACTGCTGTGCTGATTTTTTCCATTTACTTTTTTTTTTTTTTTTTGTCCTGTCCATCTTCTCAGACAAATAATATAGTGGATGTTTTTTTTTTCCGATTACAGTAATATGCTATACAAAAAAAAAAAAAAAACTTTCAATTTTGTGGAAAAGTTATTGCGACACCTGATTTTTTTTGTTTTACTTGAAAATGTACAGATTTGTTTTACATTGCACATAACAAAAATGTAATAATCAAATGCATATTAAATTGCGTAATAATATGATTGACTGTTGGAAGCGGCCGTCTGAGGTCAAATACTGCGATGTGGCCTTCAATGACCAGGACTTTGACAGCCCTGCTCTAGTGAGACAAGAAGTTGTGTACATTTGACCAACCGTTCCAATAGAATGATAAAAAAAGAAAAAGATTTAAAAAAAAAAAGAAGCTTATATTGACCTAGCGAGAGAACATCAAGTCTCATAAGAAGAAGTTGCCGGAAGCCACTTAAGTGTCAGTTCAACATGTCCCGATGTGGTATTAAACTGGGCTGAGATCCCCGGTAGAGACCCCCACCTCTCTCTGCCGTATTTGATCTACTTTTATCTACCGCAGCAGGTAGTTTACCACAGCTGCGCTCTGGAGTCCATAGGAGAGGTATTGACTTGGTTTGAAATATTAAACCTATGTTCGCATATTTCCAACGAGTGCGGTACAAACTGTGGCCAGCAATTGTTAAATAGCAGCAGTAAAGCACCGTGAACTCAAAAAAAGTGTTGCTCACGGTAGAAAATGCAGTGTATTCCTTCAAAGCAAGAACTCCAATGACTACCGTTACAAAACGTAGAAGACACAAGACTTGACTGTGAAAAAAAGGAAAAATTGTACAAGGATTTGTACATTTTTTAAAGTCAAAATAATAATAATAACAATAATAGATTTTATTTGTAAAAGCGCTTTACATTGAGCAAATAACCTCAAAGTGCATTTTAAAAACACAAAAACATAACAACAACGGTAACACCATAAATAGCTGCCCCCAACAAGAACAACAAATAGTGAAAAAAACAAAAAACAATAGCCTAAGAGCAAGAACTAGCACAAAATATATCTAAAAAAGCCTTTGTGTTTTTATTTAAAAAAAAAAGGGTTTTTAAGCCTTTTTTAAAAGCATCCACAGTCTGTGGTACCCTCAAGTGGTCAGGGAGAGCGTTCCACAGACTGGGAGCGGCGACACAGAAAGCTTGGTCTCCCATAGACAAGCATTTAAATACTCTAAATTATACAACATTATTCTATCTAAAGTAAAGATTTGGCAGATTGTTCATTTAAAGCATGCCTTATTTGTATAAGGTGTTTGTGGTAAATCATTAGTCCGGTTAACTTTTGGCTAACAAAGGCTTTTCTTGTATTTTTGTGACAAATGGTTTCAGACATTGAGGGGTTATGAACCACCTGTGTGTTGAAGTGTGTTGAAACTGCTTGCAAGTAGATATTTAACAGATATTTAAGGCCTATTTTTTATAGATCCCTTGAAGAAACGTGTTCTCAGTTGTTCAGTGAAAGGTTATACAAATACTTTCAAGTTAATATATATATATATATATATATATATATATATATATATATATATATATATATATATATATATATATATATATATATTTGTTGTTGCAAGCTAATTTTGCCGTGTAGCTTGCTACAATTCCCCGGGGATAGCTCCCCCTGTAGATTAGTTCCATTTAATGTAACTTGTATCTTAACTTGCTACATTTTCCAAATAACCTGCCCATCACTGCACATGAAGTCCCACTGAACTTTATCAGCACAAAAAAGCTGCTTGTGCCGCAGTGTGCCAACAGCATGCCAGCAACATTTCAGCAACATGCCAAAAACATGTCAACAACATGTCAGCAACAAGTCAGCAACATGTCAGCAACATGTCAACAACATGTCAGCAACATGTAGACAACATGTCATCAGCATTTCAGAAACATGGGAGCAACATGCCAGCAACATGTCAGCAACTTTCAGAAACATGCCAACAACATGTCAACATGTCAGAAACATTTCAGCGACATGTCCGCAACATACCAAAAAAAGTCAGCAACTTTCAGAAACATGCCAACTTGTCAACATGTCAGCAACATTTCAGCGACATGTCCGCACATACCAAAAACATGTCAGCAACATTTCAGAAACATGTCAGCAACATGAAACAACATGTCAGCAACATGTCAGCCACATTTCAGAAACATGTCAGCAACATGAAACAACATGTCAGCAACATGAAACATGTCAGCAACATGTCAGCCACATTTCAGAAACATGTCAGCAACATGCCAATAGCATGCCAGCCACATTTTGGAAAGACTTCAGCAGCATGCCAGCAATAAGTCAGCAACATTTCAGCAACATGTAAGCAACATGCCAACAACATGTCAGCAACATGCCAAAAGCATGTCAGCAACATTTCAGAAACATGTCTGCAACATTTCAGAAACATGTCTGCAACAAGTCAGCAACATATCAGCGACATTTCAGAAACATGTCAGCAACATGTCAACAACATGCCAAAAGTATGTCAGCAACATTTCAGAAACATGGGAGCAACATGCCAGCAACATGTCAGCAACTTTCAGAAACATGCCAACATCATGTCAGCAACATTTCAGCGACATGTCCGCACATACCAAAAACATGTTAGCAACATTTCAGAAACATGTTAGCAACATTTCAGAAACATGTCAGCAACATGAAACAACATGTCAGCAACATGAAACAACATGTCAGCAACATGTCAGCCACATTTCAGAAACATGTCAGCAACATGCCAATAGCATGTCAGCCACATTTCAGAAAGACTTCAGCAACATGCCAGCAATAAGTAAGCAACATTTCAGCAACATGTAAGCAACATGTGAGCAACATGCCAACAACATGGCAGCAACATGCCAAAAGAATGTCAGCAACATTTCAGAAACATGTCTGCAACAAGTCAGCAACATATCAGCGACATTTCAGAAACATGTCAGCAACATGTCAACAACATGCCAAAAGTATGTAAGCAACATTTCAGAAACATGTCAACAACATGTCAACAACACGCCAAAGAAATGTCAGCAACATTTCAGAAATATGTCAGCAACAAGTCAGCAACATATCAGCAACATTTCAGAAACATGTCAGCAACAAGTCAGCAACATATCAACAACATTTCAGAAACATGTCAGCAACATGTCAACAACATGCCAAAAGTATGTCAGCAACATTTCAGAAACATGTCAACAACATGCCAAAAGTATGTCTGCAACATTTCAGAAACGTGTCAACAACATGCCAAAAGTATGTCAGCAACATTTCAGAAAAATGTCAACAACATGTCAACAACATGCCAAAAGTATGTCAGCAACATTTCAGAAACATGTAAGCAATAAGTCAGCAACATATCAGCAACATTTCAGAAACATGTCAGCAACAAGTCAGCAACATATGAGCAACATTTCAGAAACATGTCAGCAACAAGTCAGCAACATATCAACAACATTTCAGAAACATGTCAGCAACATGTCAACAACATGCCAAAAGTATGTCAGCAACATTTCAGAAACATGTCAACAACATGTCAGCAACATGCCAAAAGTATGTCAGCAACATTTTAGAAACATGTCAGCAAAATGTCAACAACATGCCAAAAGTATGTCAGCAACATTTCAGAAACATGTCAGCAAAATGTCAACAACATGCCAAAAGTATGTCAGCAACATTTCAGAAACATGTCAACAACATGTCAACAACATGCCAAAAGTATGTCAGCAACATTTCAGAAACATTTCAGCAACATGTCAACAACATGCCAAAAGTATGTCAGCAACATTTCAGAAACATGTCAGCAACATGTCAACAACATGCCAAAAGTATGTCAGCAACATTTCAGAAACATGTCAACAACATGCCAAAAGTACGTCAGCAACATTTCAGAAACATGTCAGCAACAAGTCAGCAACATATCAGCAACATTTCAGAAACATGTCAGCAACATGTCAACAACATGCCAAAAGTATGTCAGCAATATTTCAGAAACATGTCAACAACATGCCAAAAGTATGTCAGCAACATTTCAGAAACATGTCAGCAACATGTCAACAACATATCAGCAACATTTCAGAAACATGTCAGCAACAAGTCAGCAACATATCAGCAACATTTCAGAAACATGTCAGCAACAAGTCAGCAACAAGTCAGCAACATTTCGGAAACATATCAGCAACATGTCAACAACATGCCAAAGGTATGTCAGCAACATTTCAGAAACATGTCAGCAACATGTCAACAACATATCAGCAACATTTCAGAAACTGTCAGCAACATGTCAACAACATGCCAAAAGTATGTCAGCAAGATTTCAGAAACATGTCAGCAACATGTCAACAACATGTGAGCAACATGTCAAAAACATTTTAGCAACATGCCAACAACATATCAGCCACATTTTAGCAACATGCCAACAACATGTCAGCAACATGTCGGCAACATGCCAGAAACATGTCAGTAACATGTCAACAACATGCCAAAAGTATGTCAGCAACATTTCAGAAACATGTCAACAACATGCCAAAAGTATGTCAGCAACATTTCAGAAACATGTCAGCAACAAGTCAGCAACATATCAGCAACATTTCAGAAACATGTCAGCAACATGTCAACAACATGCCAAAAGTATGTCAGCAACATTTCAGAAACATGTCAGCAACATGTCAACAACATGCCAAAAGTATGTCAGCAACATTTCAGAAACATGTCATCAACATGTCATCAACATGTCAACAACATGTGAGCAACATGTCAACAACATTTTAGCAACATGCCAACAACATGTCAGCAACATGTCAGCAACATTTTAGCAACATGTCAGCAACATGTCAACAACATTTTAGCAATATGCCAACAACATGTCAGCAACATGTCGGCAACATGCCAGATCCATGTCAGTAACATGTCAACAACATGCCAAAAGTATGTCAGCAACATTTCAGAAACATGTCAGCAACATGCCAAAAGTATGTCAGCAACATGTCAACATGCCAAAAGTATGTCAGCAACATTTCAGAAACATGCCAGTAAGATGTCAACAACATGCCAAATTTATGTCAGAAACATCTCAACAACATTTTAGCAACATGTCAACAACATGCCAACAACATGCCAACAACATGTCAGCAACATGTCAGCAACATTTCAGCAACATGCCAACAACATGTCGGCAACATGTCAGCAACATTTTAGCAACATGCCAACAACATGTCAGCAACATGTCAGAGATATGTGTGTGTGTGTGTGTGTGGCTAACAAGGCGGTGTGAGACGTGGGGGTGACACGGTCCAAATTAGCCAGCGGGACATGTAAAGGGGTCACATGACCGCAGTGGCGAGGCCACCACCGCAGCTGAGAAGGTACAGTAAGTGATAATAAAAGTGAAGTCCTCTGAAGTGTCTCGTTAACACAACCACCGCCATTCTTTAACGAGCTTACGTGACCTTTTTCTTCTTTTTTTTTTTTATAGCCGCTCTGTTAACGTGTTAATGAGAACTTCATGGATCCACTTTTTTACGAGCCGTTTTGCAAGTGTAATGAAACGCAGATAAAGAGGTGTGTGTGCGTGTGTGTGCGTGCGCGTGTGTGTGTGTGTGTGTGTGTGTGTGTGTGTGTGTGTGTGTGTGTGCGGGGATGTTAGACTTCTGCTCTTGGCACGCCATTTTTTCTTTTTCTCTCCATTTGGTGACAGATTGGGTTTTGCTCGCTAGGTTGCGTGTTGGCAGCGCTGGCTCGGCGCTACAAAGTCAGGGTGAGGTTTTGGCGCCGGGCGAGGAGGACCGGAGGCGACCCGGTCCCAACACGTTCTGCGCGGGCCTGCAAGCTCGCTCTCACATGGACTCACAAGAGCGCTCCTGGAAAAGACTGCTTGGGAACTCTTCAAAAAAAGAAGTTCTGACACCCCCAAAAAGAAGACTGTTCACTCCAAAAAAATTACGTTTTATTTTTTGTGATGAGGTGGCGACTTGTCCAGGGTGTACACCGGCTTCCACCCAAAAATGGAGCTGAGATAAGCTCCGGCACCCCCTGTTACCCCGAAAGGGACATGCGGTAGAAAAATGGATGAATTCCAAACTCTAAAGGTGTCAAACTTTAGGTTCCAGGGGTCAGCCTGGCACACCACATCATTTTATGCCTGGAAATAATGTATTAGTTCATTATATTTATTAATAAAAGTAATTAATATTTACATTTTGAAAGATGACTAAGGTGCCAAAATGACTGCAAGGAATTTCACATTTTCTAACCCACAGGAACTTTTGACCACTTTTCACCACTTTTCACCACTTTTCACCACTTTTCACCACTTTTCACCATGCACATACAATAGAAATGAAGGACTTTTACATATTTCACCTTTAATGAAAGTAACAAACAAGACATGCTAAATACTCTACAATATGTTGGAAAAAAACATTCATATCTCAGTTTAGTGTGTAGTGTGGTTATAAACATCCTTCAAATCTACAATATTTATCTTGCTTTTTTTCATGACTGCAGGCCAATATAAAAGAAGAGAAATAATTCCGGGCTGGACGTTGGACACCGCTGACATTCAGCAGGAAAAAAATTGCAAGTCAGGAGTATAATAATGAAGTAACAGCAGTCAACAATAGTCCATCATTTAAGTTGTTGCAACATAACAATTTATTCTTATTCTTTCACAATATTTTATTATAACGCCCATTGACAATATGAACCATGAAAATATGCCAATGCTTCACTTTATTACAAACCGTTCTTCAATTTTCAATTTTAATAATTATTTTTATTTTATATTAGTGCAAATATATATATATATATGGGAGTATTTGGATTATGAATTATTAGCTATGATTCAATTAAAAATCAATTATTGATGTAGCTTTAATTGATGTATATTGAAGCAATTTAACATTTATTTTTTATTAAATAAATAAGCGTTTGTCACTCGCAACTTTAAAAAAACAGTGCATTGGGAGTAAGAAACAGTTCAATTAATCACCGCATGCATTGTTTGAATGGAAATGTGTGCAAAACTGGAGTACAAATGCCTTAAAATACACTTTACAACTGTCTGCATGACTTTATTTACAATAAATACATCGGTTATTGATATATACTAATCCATTCTATAATCTTTCATTTCGAATTGCATCCAAAAATCGATGATTTCCCCAACTTTCTTAAACGTATGAAAACTAAATAAGAATTACCTCATAAATCAGCTCATATTGTTGTATTATCACGTGGAATGTTTTATATATATATATATATATATATATATTTACATATATATACAGTAGGTGTATATATATATATATATATGTATATATATGTGCATATATACATATATATATGTATATATATGTGTATATATATATATACACATATATATACACACACACATATATATATATATATACACAAATATATACACACACACATATATATATATATATATATATATATATATATATACACACACGCATATAATTCCACGTGATAATACAACAATATGAGCTGATTTATGAGGTAATTCCTACTATTTAGTTCCATACGTTTAATCAAAGTGTTTTTCTTAAATAAATGTATGAATGTAGTTATCGGTCACCATAGAATATGTTTGTAAATTTTGATATTTTACATATTTATTAATGTATTCAAAAGTATGTAAATTGTACATAGAGTATCAGCAAACAGGAATTGAACAAACTATCAGTAATTGCTGAGGCAAGTAAACTCTGCTTCTTTCTACTCCTTTTCAGACATGTTGAAATGTGATTTACTTCAATGTCACTTGGTTAAGGTGTATGTATGTATATATTTTATTGTTATTTAGGAATCTATCACAACTTGTCATACGGTGAATCTGACTGTAGACGAATCTGACTGGCAAGAAAGTAAAAGTGACTTGACGAAAATTTTGATTGGTCCTAAGAAGAACTTTTCAAGCTGCATGCTGATTTTTAACCCAAGAAATACTGTAAATATTGAGTTTATTCATTTTTCACAGTGAAGTTGATTGTTTTATGAAGCTATTTTGTCCAGTTTATGAATTAAAAAAACATGTAAAATGGGTAACCTTAGTTAAGAGATCCACACTTCTGTAGAATATATCACATTCATCCAATAAAATGAATCAAAAATCCAAAATAAACTGCAACAACCTAAAAAAAAGTAAGTATTTTGGTTCACCACTTGACCTTTCTGACTAAAAACTACAAAGTGCCTGACACACGTGCTAACAACTCCATGAAACTACTTCTTCATCTTGTCTTCCTGCAAACCTATTCTGGGCCCTGAAAGCACATCTCCTGGCCTTGGAAGTGTTGCCGTCAAAAGGCGCACGTCAAAGTCCATCAAGCGAGCTCCTGCAGCCGCGGAGACGCCGGCGAGCGCGGAGTGTTGTCACCCGAGAAAATGCTGAGTGACACACAGCCGACGTTCCAGGAGCTGACGGTTGATGCGTGACAGCACTCCGCTCCAAACACCTTTGTCATGTTAAACACACACAAGTGCAGTCGTGTCCATGTGGGGACGCACAAAACGTGAAGAAAATTAACTTTCTCATGCTAAACACCCAAAAGTGTAGTCGTGTCCTAATGGGGATGCACAGAACATGAAGGATATTAACTTTCTCATACTTAACACACACAATTGCAGTTGTGTTCATGTGGGGACGCACAGAACGCAAAGAAAATTAACTTTCTCATGCTAAACACACACAAGTGCAGTCGTGTCCATGTGGGGACTCACAGAACGTGAAGAAAATGTACTTTCTCATGCCAAACACACACAGGTGCAGTTATGGCCATGTGGGGACTCACAGATCGTGAGGAAAATTAACTCTCATGCTAAACACACACAAGTGCAGTTATGGCCATGTGGGGACGCACAGAACGTGAAGAAAATTAACTTTCTCCTGCTAAACTCACACACGTGCAGTCGTGTCCATGTGGGGACGCACAGAATGTGAAGAAAATTAACTTTCTCATGCTAAACACACACACGTGCAGTCGTGTCCATGTGGGGACACACAGAACGTGAAGAAAATTTAACTCTCATGCTAAACACAAACAAGTGCAGTCTTTTCCATGTGGGGATGCACAGAACGCAAAGAAAATTAACTTTCTCATGCTAAACACACACAAGTAGAGGTCGTGTCCATGTGGGGACGCACAGATTGTGAAGAAAATTAACTTTCTCATGCTAAACACACACACGTGCAGTCGTGTCCATGTGGGGACACACAGAACATGAAGAAAATTAAATTTCTCATGCTAAACACACAAGTGCAGTTATGGCCATGTGGGGACTCACAGATCGTGAGGAAAATTAACTCTCATGATAAACACACACAAGTGCAGTTATGGCCATGTGGGGACGCACAGAACGTGAAGAAGATTAACTTTCTCATGCTAAACACACACAAGTGCAGTCGTGTTCCATGTGGGGACGCACAGAACGTGAAGAAAATTAACTTTCTCATGCTAAACACACAAAAGTGTAGTCGTGTCCATGTGGGGACGCACAGAAAATGAAGAAAATTAACTTTTTAATGCCAAACACACACAAGTGCAGTTGTGTCCATGTGGGGACACACAGAACGTGAAGAAAATTAACTTTCTTATGCTAAACACACACAAGTGCAGTTATGGCCATGTGGGGACTCACAGAACGTGAAGAAGATTAACTTTCTCATGCTAAACACAAACAAGTGCAGTCTTTTCCATGTGGGGACTCACAGAACCTGAAGAAAATTTACTTTCTCATGCCAAACACACACAAGTGCAGTTATGGCCATGTGGGGACTCACAGATCGTGAGGAAAATTAACTCTCATGCTAAACACACACAAGTGCAGTTATGGCCATGTGGGGACGCACAGAACGTGAAAAAGATTAACTTTCTCATGCTAAACACAAAACAAGTGCAGTCTTTTCCATGTGGGGACTCACAGAACGTGAAGAAAATTAACTCTCATGCTAAACACACACAAGTGCAGTTATGGCCATGTGGGGACGCACAGAACGTGAAAAAGATTAACTTTCTCATGCTAAACACAAACAAGTGCAGTCGTGTCCATGTGGGGACGCACAGATTGTGAAGAAAATTAACTTTCTCATGCTAAACACACACACGTGCAGTCGTGTCCATGTGGGGACGCACAGAACGTGAGGAAAATGAACTCTCATGCTAAACACACACAAGTGCAGTTATGGCCATGTGGGGACGCACAGATTGTGAAGAAAATTAACTTTCTCATGCTAAACACACACACGTGCAGTCGTGTCCATGTGGGGACGCACAGAACGTGAAGAAAATTTACTTTCTCATGCTAAACACACACAAGTGCATTTATGGCCATGTGGGGACTCACAGATCGTGAGGAAAATGAACTCTCATGCTAAACACACACAAGTGCAGTTATGGCCATGTGGGGACGCACAGAACGTGAAGATTAACTTTCTCATGCTAAACACACACAAGTGCAGTCGTGTCCATGCAGGGACGCACAGAACGTGAAGAAAATTAACTTTCTCGTGCTAAACACACAAAAGTGTAGTCGTGTCCATGTGGAGACGCACAGAAAATGAAGAAAATTAACTTTTTAATGCCAAACACACACAAGTGCAGTTATGGCCATGTGGGGACCCACAGAACGTGAAGAAAATTAACTTTCTCCTGCTAAACTCACACACATGCAGTCGTGTCCATGTGGGGACGCACAGAACGTGAAGAAAATTAACTTTTTTATGCTAAACACACACAAGTGCAGTGGTGTCCATGTGGGGACACACAGAACGTGAAGAAAATTAACTTTCTCATGCTAAACACACACAAGTGCAGTTATGGCCATGTGGGGACTCACAGATCATGAGGAAAATTAACTCTCATGCTAAACACACACAAGTGCAGTTATGGCCATGTGGGGACGCACAGAACGTGAAGAAGATTAACTTTCTCATGCTAAAGACAAACAAGTGCAGTCTTTTCCATGTGGGGATGCACAGAACGCAAAGAAAATTAACTTTCTCATGCTAAACACACACAAGTGCAGTCGTGTCCATGTGGGGACACACAGAACGTGAAGAAAATTACATTTCTCATGCTAAACACACACAAGTGCAGTTATGGCCATGTGGGGACTCACAGATCGTGAGGAAAATTAACTCTCATGCTAAACACACACAAGTGCAGTTATGGCCATGTGGGGACGCACAGAACGTGAAGAAGATTAACTTTCTCATGCTAAAGACAAACAAGTGCAGTCTTTTCCATGTGGGGATGCACAGAACGCAAAGAAAATTAACTTTCTCATGCTAAACACACACAAGTGCAGTCGTGTCCATGTGGGGACACACAGAACGTGAAGAAAATTAAATTTCTCATGCTAAACACACACAAGTGCAGTTATGGCCATGTGGGGACTCACAGATCGTGAGGAAAATTAACTCTCATGATAAATAGACACAAGTGCAGTTATGGCCATGTGGGGACGCACAGAACGTGAAGAAAATTAACTTTCTTATGCCAAACAAACACAAGTGCAGTGGTGTCCATGTGGGGACGCAGAGAATGTAAAGAAAATTAACTTTCTCATGCTAAACACACACAAGTGCAGTTATGGCCATGTGGGGACGCACAGAACGTGAAGAAAATTAACTTTCTCATGCTAAACACACACAAGTGCAGTGGTGTCCATGTGGGGACGCACAGAATGTGAAGAAAATTAACTTTCTCATGCTAAATACACACAAGTGCAGTCGTGTCCTTGTGGGGACGTGCACAACGTGAAGAAAATTAATTTTCTCATGCTAAACACACACAAGTGCAGTTTTGGACATGTGGGGACGCACAGAATGTGAAGAAAATTAACTTTCTCATGCTAAACACACACAAGTGCATTTTTGGACATGTGGGGACGCACAGAATGTGAAGAAAATTAACTTTCTCATGCTAAACACACAAAACTGCAGTGGTGTCCATGTGGGGACGCAGAGAAAATGAAGAAAATTAACTTTGTATTGCTAAACAAACACAAGTGCAGTGGTGTCCATGTGGGGACGCACAGAACGTGAAGAAAATTAACTTTCTCATGCTTAACACACACAAGTGCAGTTATGGCCATGTGGGGACTCACAGATCGTGAGGAAAATGAACTCTCAAGCTAAACACACACAAGTGCAGTTATGGCCATGTGGGGACGCACAGAACGTGAAGATTAACTTTCTCATGCTAAACACACACAAGTGCAGTCGTGTCCATGCAGGGACGCACAGAACGTGAAGAAAATTAACTTTCACATGCTAAACACACAAAAGTGTAGTCGTGTCCATGCGGAGACGCACAGAAAATGAAGAAAATTAACTTTTTAATGCCAAACACACACAAGTGCAGTTATGGCCATGTGGGAACGCATAGAACATGAAGAAAATTAACTTTCTCATGCTAAACACACACAAGTGCAGTGGTGTCCATGTGGGACGCAGAAAACGTAAAGAAAATAAATTTTCTCATGCTAAGCACACACAAGTGCAGTTGTGGCCATGTGGGGACGCACAGAACGTGAAGAAAATTAACTTTCTTATGCCAAACAAACACAAGTGCAGTGGTGTCCATGTGGGGACGCACAGAACGTGAAGAAAATTAACTTTCTCATGCTAAACACAGACAAGTGCAGTCGTGTCCATTCGGGGACGCACAGAACGTGAAGAAAATTAACGTTCTCATGCTAAATACACACGAGTGCAGTGGTGTCCATGTGGGGACGCACAGAATGTGAAGAAAATTAACTTTCTCATGCTAAACAAACACAAGTGCAGTGGTGTCCATGTGGGGACGCAGAGAAAATGAAGAAATTTAACTTTTTAATGCCAAACACACACAAGTGCAGTTGTGTCCATGTGGGGACTCACAGAACGTGAAGAAAATTAACTTTCTCATGCTAAACACACACAAGTGCAGTTATGGCCATGTGGGGACGCACAGAACGTGAAGAAAATTAACTTTCTTATGCTAAACACACACAAGTGCAGTTATGGCCATGTGGGGACGCACAGAACGTGAAGATTAACTTTCTCATGCTAAACACACACAAGTGCAGTCGTGTCCATGCAGGGACGCACAGAACGTGAAGAAAATTAACTTTCTCATGCTAAACACACAAAAGTGTAGTCGTGTCCATGCGGAGACGCACAGAAAATGAAGAAAATTAACTTTTTAATGCCAAACACACACAAGTGCAGTTATGGCCATGTGGGGACGCATAGAACATGAAGAAAATTAACTTTCTCATGCTAAACTCACACACGTGCAGTCGTGTCCATGTGGGGACGCAAAGAACGTGAAAAAAATTAACTTTCTCATGCTAAACACACACAAGTGCAGTGGTGTCCATGTGGGGACGCAGAAAACGTAAAGAAAATAAATTTTCTCATGCTAAGCACACACAAGTGCAGTTGTGGCCATGTGGGGACGCACAGAACGTGAAGAAAATTAACTTTCTTATGCCAAACAAACACAAGTGCAGTGGTGTCCATGTGGGGACGCACAGAACGTGAAGAAAATTAACTTTCTCATGCTAAACACAGACAAGTGCAGTCGTGTCCATTCGGGGACGCACAGAACGTGAAGAAAATTAACGTTCTCATGCTAAATACACACGAGTGCAGTGGTGTCCATGTGGGGACGCACAGAATGTGAAGAAAATTAACTTTCTCATGCTAAACAAACACAAGTGCAGTGGTGTCCATGTGGGGACGCAGAGAAAAGGAAGAAAATTAACGTTTTAATGCCAAACACACACAAGTGCAGTTGTAGCCATGTGGGGACTCACAGAACGTGAAGAAAATTAACTTTCTCATGCTAAACACACACAAGTGCAGTTATGGCCATGTGGGGACGCACAGAACGTGAAGAAAATTAACTTTCTTATGCTAAACACACACAAGTGCAGTTATGGCCATGTGGGGACGCACAGAACGTGAAGATTAACTTTCTCATGCTAAACACACACAAGTGCAGTCGTGTCCATGCAGGGACGCACAGAACGTGAAAAAAATTAACTTTCTCATGCTAAACACACAAAAGTGTAGTCGTGTCCATGCGGAGACGCACAGAAAATGAAGAAAATTAACTTTTTAATGCCAAACACACACAAGTGCAGTTATGGCCATGTGGGGACGCATAGAACATGAAGAAAATTAACTTTCTCATGCTAAACTCACACACGTGCAGTCGTGTCCATGTGGGGACGCACAGAACGTGAAAAAAATTAACTTTCTCATGCTAAACACACACAAGTGCAGTGGTGTCCATGTGGGGACGCAGAAAACGTAAAGAAAATAAATTTTCTCATGCTAAGCACACACAAGTGCAGTTGTGGCCATGTGGGGACGCACAGAACGTGAAGAAAATTAACTTTCTCATGCTAAACACAGACAAGTGCAGTCGTGTCCATTCGGGGACGCACAGAACGTGAAGAAAATTAACGTTCTCATGCTAAATACACACGAGTGCAGTGGTGTCCATGTGGGGACGCACAGAATGTGAAGAAAATTAACTTTCTCATGCTAAACAAACACAAGTGCAGTGGTGTCCATGTGGGGACGCAGAGAAAATGAAGAAAATTAACTTTTTAATGCCAAACACACACAAGTGCAGTTGTGTCCATGTGGGGACTCACAGAACGTGAAGAAAATTAACTTTCTAATGCTAAACACACACAAGTGCAGTTATGGCCATGTGGGGACGCACAGAACGTGAAGAAAATTTACTTTCTTATGCTAAACACACACAAGTGCAGTGGTGTCCATGTGAGGACGCACAGAATGTGAAGAAAATTAACGTTCTCATGCTAAATACACACAAGTGCAGTCGTGTCCTTGTGGGGATGTGCACAACGTGAAGAAAATTAACTTTCTCATGCTAAACACACACAAGTGCAGTTTTGGACATGTAGGGACGCACAGAATGTGAAGAAAATTAACATTCTCGGCTAAACACACAAAAGTGCAGTTTTGGACATGTGGGGACGCACAGAAAGTGAAGAAAATTAGTGTTTGCTGGACTCATATTTAGGAGTTGATTGAACTCAAGTGATAAAGTATGAGAAGGAGAGAAGCCTGAGGAGCAAACTTCTTAAAGATGGGCCTGAAATATGAGGGGACTTTAATGTGACAGTGTGAAATCGGAGCACCTTTAGAGACCCTCGCCTCTTTTTGTCTCTTGTCAGCTTAGTCCTGTCTTTTTCTAACGCTCATTAATTGTGGAGAAAATCTCCTTCAGGTGAGTCCATTAGGACGGACTGGTGTTTGCTCCTTTTATTACAAAGCAATTTTTCACATCACAATTCTCCACCAAAATTTTCCATTTCCAACTTATTTTTTTCCACGGGAATGAATCCAACCACACAAATAAAAATAAAAGTAGAATTATTAGCTATTACAAAAAAAAAACTGTGCGTTACATGCTGAATAATCTATTTTCTTTTCATTACAGACACAAAAGTATTTTGAGATTACACGTTTTTGTTAACTATTTGAACTATAATAATGAATGTTTTTTAAATGGTACCAAAATTTATTTTTTAAGGTGTTTTTTTCTTGATTTTTTTTTCAATATTTATATTTTGAACTGTAATAATACATGTTTTTTTTAAATGCTACCAAAATGACTTTTAAAGGTTCTTTTTTCTTTTTTGCTATTTAAATTTTTAACTATGATAATAAATAAGTTGTATTTATTTTTTTAGAAATGCTATCAAAATTACTTTTTATGGTTATTTGTCTTTTTTTTCACTATTTAAATGTTGAACTATAATAATACATGTTGTTGTTCTTTTTAAATGCTATCAAAATTACTTTTTAATTTGGTATTTTTTATTTTTTACTATTTAAATTTCAAACTTTAATAATAAATACTTTTTTTTTTTTTAATAAATGCTACCAAAATTACTTTTTAAGGTTATATTTTATTCTTTTTTTTTCACTATTTAAATTTTGAACTATAATGATGTGTTTTCTTTTAAATGCGACTGAAATGACTTTTTCAAGTACACCCCCCCCCTAATATTTGTTAATACATCAATATTTAAATTTTCTGTGCTAAAATGTTTTTGTTGTTGCTGTAATTAAGTCATAAAATGTCAATTATTTAACTCAAACAATGAAACACACAAGTATAGAAATCAAAGATAAATAAAAACAATCCTAGAAGACTTTTAAATATAAAAATAAATGCACACCTTGCTAAATATGCACCTTTATGACAATATCGCTGTATATTTTTACTATAATTTGTGCTATGTGAACTTGACTTTGAACTTTCATTATTAAAAAAACGCATTGTACCGTGATGTAAATACAAAAGGTAAACATTATATACAGTTTATACAAATATGTATACGTTGTGTTTTAGTTCCTGTTTGTTGAAGTTTGACTTAAATTATTATTATTTTTTTAAATATCAAACAAAGAGATTTGAGAGCAGCAAAGTTCAAGGTGGAGGATTCTTTTCATTTTCAGTCTTCAAGGGACTTCTGTCTGGTCATCATTATCTATTAATATGCGAGCGTAAATAAAAGCTGCTGTTGCTGATCAAAAACAGAAACAACTGTGACTCAAATCAGATGTTTCTTTTGCTCGGACTTCTTACAGTTTTGCACAATCCATCTGTTTGAGTGTCTGTGAAGGAGATGTTCAACCATCAGCTTCTTATTAGTGCACTTGTTAAACATGCAAATCAAACATTGTGCAGCATGTGCACAAAAAAATTGTGTTTGCAAGTGGAAATAAAGCTGATGTTGATGATTTATTAATGAAAAACGACAATTTAAAGCACACATTTCTATAAGAGCACAGCAGGAACCAGCTCCAAAAGGACAATTAAAAAGTTAGTCTCGGAACAAACGGGGCCCTCCATTACTATTACCTCCGCACTTGGAGCGCCTGAAGAAAAGTTAAAGTATGGCGACAAAGAAAGTTTGCAGTCCTCCCCGTTATGTGTGGCTTCCAAAGAAAACTCTCTCTCACATGATTACTCAAAGTTAACCTTACGCATTGGGAGGGGGGCCCAAAAAAAAGAGAAAAAAAGGCGTTTGAAGGCTTTCCTTGTGTCGTACTAGCAAACGCTTTCAACTGCGACGACTCAAACAGACTTTCATATGAAGCTGTCACATCACAGTCATCTCCAAACTCAAGCGTCGGCCTCCAAATATTTATGTAATCACTCATTCTAATAGAGGAGTTTGCACCCTCCTATTTTATTCATTCTCCAAATTCCTCCGTCACGCTAACCGAAAGCTTCCTTGATTGTTTTTTCCTGTCCAAACGCAAATTGGCGGAGACTCGACGCTTTTTGACATCCAAACACAGAGATGTTTGTGTTTTTTTTGTTGTCACTCACGAGCACACCAATGACCTGAAGATATGCAGTTGTTATTCACACTTGATCTCAAAGGTTGTTAGCAAGTTAGCCAATGGTGACCAATGCAGACTTTGGAGCAGCTCATCAAATGTGTATTTTATTGCAATCTACTGTTGCTTCTTTTGCTGATATCGAAAACCAGATTCAAACACATTTTGATTTGATTTTTGTTCTCACAAAAATTGGTCCTGAAAAAGAGTGGTCATCTTGTATTTGGGAGAATTTGAGTAAAACATTTAGGCAACATTCACCATGCACGGTATTGAGGATAGAAAAGAATAGAATAGAATAGAAAGTATTTTAGTGATCCCTGGGGGAAATTCAGTGCCACAGTTCGCTCACAATAGACAATAATAATAAATAATAATATATAACATATAATATATGAATAGTATAAATATATTCTACATTTAAGTGCAGTCAAGGAACATATACATTATACAGTCTGATGGCTGTCGGTATGAAGGACCTCCTGTGTCATTCCGTGTTGCATTCAGGGAGTCTGAGCCTTCCACTGAACGTGCTCATTCTCTCCGCAAGGTCCGAGTGTAGTGGGTGGGAGGTGTTGTCCATAATGTATGTAGTCCTTCACGTATGTCAAACCTATACAACTTTTACAGTATATATCATGTGTGTGTGAATGGGCGAATGTGGAAATACTGTCAAGGTGCTTTGGGCTCCTTAAAAAGGGGTAGAAAATTGCTATACAAGTACAACCCATTTATCATGTACCATTTCCCATTTTTGGTAACCTTCAAAAAGCCACGGACTCCGTCTTCTGCCCTGGCTAGCTTAGCAACAGCGGCCATTTTGTCTCGCTTTGGCATCGGTCCCCACATCGTCCGATTTTTTTTATGGACTTATTTATTTATCCTTATAATCCCATGTGCCTCCTTTGCATTTCTTTTTTTTAATGCAAAAGGCACGTGAGCACGTTTCCCCGCACGTGTGTGCGTGTGTGTGTGTGTGTGCGTGTGTGTGTGTGTGTGTGTGAGCCACAAACGTATAGGGGAGGTGCACTTTTAACACACACATAATGGGATGAGCGGATCCTTTTCTTGGAGCGCGCGTCAGCCACCCGCTGCTTCCAGTGCTAACCGTGCGAGGACAGACGACCGCAGGATGTTTAAATTCAGCCGTCCAGGGGTTACGGACGCGCTGGAGGCTCCAAACTTGACAGGAAAATGAAAGAATGCGGGAGCGGCGACTCCAGTATTTGAACAATGCTAACACGTAATTACAGTGCAATGGCGTTTTCTTCTTAAATCTTGTATATTTCTATCTTGAAGTCCAATGTTGTTTTTTTAATTGATTAATCACACTTTTAAATTTAGATTAATCATGATTAATCCCGTGAATTACTCGCTTGCATGATTGCAACAAAATTAAAAAAGACCCCGATTGCAATAGAAATATTTGACATTATTTACTTAAGTGCACGTCATTTATTTATTCGAAACTGGGAAACATTTTGATCAGGGTGTGTTTTCACTACAGTCGCAACCTTTACAGCAGGGGTGTCCAAAGTGCGGGCCCGGGGCCAATTGTGGCCCTCAGCACCCTTTAAAAATACTACTGTAAAAGAAAATGAAACATAAAAAATGTGGAATAAAACAGCAAGCAGGTGGAATCTAACGAGAAAAAGTTGCAATTTTGTCTTTCTTAACACAAAGCTGCTGTGCAAGTGTTTATTTCATTTAAGAATTTCATTGCTCAAAAAATAATAATCAATGGAATTTAATGTTTTGAATTATTGACCTATTTAATTACTTCACATCAAAAATTTAATATTTTTTTGTGGAAAATATTGCTTATTTTATGGGTTCGCCGTGTAAAAAACAACGTTTTCTTTGAAAAAAAAAAGTGTATAAAATAAACAAACAAACAGACAGATTTCTAACATAATGAAAACTTATAATCAATAGATAGATCTGACGTTGATCTAGAGCAGGGGTCGGGAACCTTTTTGGTCGAGAGAGCCATGAAAGCCAAATATTTCAGAATGTATTTTTCCGAGAGCCATATAATATATTTTAACACGAAATACAACTAAATGCGTGCATTTTTTAAGCAAGACCAACATTTTTAGAGTATAATAAGCCTCAGAATAACATCGTTATTGTGAAGCTAACCATCCATCCATTTTCTACCACTTGTCCCGTTCAATAATAAGTAAAATACTTCTTACCATTAATGCGACTTCTCGAGCAGGTGGGGTAGATAATGGATGGACTGATTAAAATGCCTGAGAATGTTTATTTTTGACACTGTGATTACCAGCGGAATTATTCATTACTTATCATGTTAAGCAATGTCAGCTAAGATTTATCTGAGAGCCAGATGCAGTCTTCAAAAGCGCCACATCTGGCTCTAGAGCCGAAGGTTCCCTACCCCTGATCTAGAGACTCAAAAATTGGAAACAAAATGTATGACTCATTTTTAATACTTTTATGGACCACCAGTAATTTTTGTGGGACTTTTTTTTTCTTTTTTTTTTATTTGTCATTGCTGAAAATCAATGTTGTTATATTGATTATATATTACTAAAAAAATAGGCTATTTTGTGTTATTGCCAAGAAAATGGATTTGACAAAAAAAAAAAAAAATCTGAAAAAATAAATGACTTTATATGGACAAATATGCCAAAAGTTGATTTGGAGATTAAAGCATTAAAATAACAATTTATGACTGATTCAACATTTTAATGACTGAGACCCTTTCATGTTCCTGAGACCAAACTTGAGAGGAGCCCTAAAGGTACAAAAAAAATAAAATAAAATAAAAAAAATATATATATGTATATATTCTATTGGTTTTGAAAAGGAAAAATATCACAATGGCCCCTGCATGCTTTTATTTTTCAGTGTGCGGCCCTCAATGGAAATAGTTTGGACACCCCTGCTTTACAGTAATCATCCACGGTTCGAGTATATAAAAATGAATAAAGTGATATTTTTGGTAATCAAACAACCAAGTACTGTTTACTTTAGGCCAATCTTTTTTGTCACCATTACACATTCCAAAAAAACCTAACAAAAGTATACAAAACACAAACTTCCACAAATAATAGCTAGCAAGACATCAGGGCTGTCCAAAGTGCGGCCCGGGGGCCATTTGTGGCCAGCAGCTATTTGTTTAGTGGCCCGCCACACATTCTGGAAATGCTATTGCGAAAATAAAAATAAAAAACATTAAAAAAAAGTAGAATGAGTGGAAATCTAATAGGGAAAAGTTGCAATGTTGACACAAAGCTGCCAGGCAGGCTGTTTGTTTTTCTTTTGTATTTCTTTATTTCGCTCTTTTTGCCAATGCTAAAAAAAATATATATTTTTTTTCATTTTTTATAATGAATTATTGACCTACTTAAGGCTCCAATTACTTCAAATATTTCACTTTATAATGTTTTATTTGGAAAATATTATGTGCATATATTGTGGTTGCCATATAAAAACAGTGTTTTATTTGACAAAAGAGCATCAAACCAACATAATAATAGTTCAAACGTAAAATCGACAGATATATCTGAAGTTGTTCTCGTAACTTAAGTGTTGAACGTAAAACAAATAATAATAAAAATGTATCTCTTTATGAGTGGGGGACCTTTTGGATCCAAAAGATATTTAGTGGAATTTTATTTATTTTTTCACTGTGATTACTCAGAAATAATAAAACATTTATATCAATGGTGTCCTGCATTATTGATATTTTTAGTACTGCAATCACTTCAGATCAAACATTGTTTTTTGAATGTTTTGGGCAATGGGGGAAATACTGCATATTTCAGTTTTACTATAAAAAAAAAAGTTGTGTTTAACTGTATATCAACCTGAAGTTGATATAGAGATTTACTGTAAGCGTTACATAAAAAATGAAAATATTAACTTGACTTATTTTTAACATGTTATGGACGGAGACCCTCTATGCTCCCTGGGAGTCCTAAAGGTAAAAAAAAAAAGAAAATAATCCATATATTTTGTTATTGTTTGAAAATGAAAAATATCAAAACGGCCCCTGCATGTTTAAATTTTTCTGTGTGGGTCCCTCTGTGGAAAAAGTTTGGACACCCCTGATGTACAGTACATCGTGTATATATCCCCCCTGCACCTCCATTTTTTGTATATATTGTTTTTCAAATCACCTGACATGTATACTGTGTATATCTACATCATTTATACATTTTTTAAACCTAATTTCTTAAATTAATGTTACAGGTATCTTTTATTATTGAATGTATCAAATATGATGAATATTTAATGGGGCACAATGGAAACAAGCCTTTGGGCTTTTTGTGCCATTCATTTGCCTTTCTAAAGCGTTACATCAGGGGTGTCCAAACTTTATCCTCTGAGGTCTGCTCACTGAAAAATTAAAGCAAGTGGGGGCCATTTTGATATATATATTTTTTTTAAACAATACAATATATGTATAAAAAATATACATTTTGGCCTCCACTCAGGCTTGACCCCTAAGGGTTTTGGTCCAAAAAATATTGTGTCATTATTTAGTATTATTATTTTTATTATTTCATTTTAAATCTCTAGATCAACATTAGGTCTACCTGTCAATATAATGATTTTAAATATTTAAGTTGTATACTCTTTTTGTCCCAAAAAAAACATTTTTCTATGGAAAAATAAAAAAATATGCAATATTTTCACCCAATAATTATTTTAGGTGGAATATTTGAGATTATATAATAATTGGAGCATTAAAAAGGTCTATCACTCATAACACCATTGATTTGAATTAATTATCATTTTTTGAGCAATGACACTTAAAAAGAAATCACACTGAAATTATTGGGGCTCCAAAAGGGTCCTACTCATTTTTTTACCTTTTACTTTTAACACAATAATCTTGAGATCAAATTCAGATCTATCCATCAATTACAAGTTTTATTGTTGTTTATGTTTTTTGTTTGTTCATTCTTGGCCCTTCTTTAAAAAAGCAGCTCAGTTTTTTATATGGCAAACACAAAATATGCAACATGTTCCGCAAAAAATATCTCAAAGTGGAAAATTGGAGCCTTGAATAGGTCAATAATTCATAATGACATTGATTTTGATTCATTATTATTTTTTAAAGAACGAAACAGCCTGCATGGCAGCTTTGTGTTATTAGAGTAAACATTGCAACATTGTCTTGTTACATTTCACCCGTTTGCTCCTACTTTTTTACGTTTTAAAAAATTTTCAATCGTATTTTTAAAATGTGCCGTGGGGCCGTTAAAAAATGACCTGCGGGCCGCAAATGGCCCCCGGGCCGCACTTTGGACACCCCTGCTTTACATGGATTTAATTCTTAAAGACGTCAATAAACTTCTCAGTCAATCAATCGATCAATGCTATATTGTGGTTATATTTGGCATTTTTTTTTTTGTGCATAGCAGGAAACAAAGCAAAAACCAAAATAGTATAAATCTTCATTAACCTAAAATGCATGACTGGATGTTTGAATAAATGTCAACAAGAAGTTCATCCAGGAATAATTAGTACCAAAACGCTTGTTCAGACATGTTCTGAAAATTCTAACTATCAGATTTTTTCCTTTTGTCAGAACCCCGGCTCAGGGTAGCATATTCCTTTGTAAGGTCCTCATTTCAGGAACAGTAAAAAGTGACCCGCGGGCTACAACCGGCCCCCGAGCCGGACTTTGGACCCCTTGGCACTGAGGTCCTCCCAGCTAGCAGAAAGCGCCCGAGTCAGCGGGCGAGTAGAAGCTCAATTCTCCTCATCTCTTTGAAATCCGTCAATTTGCCCTGACGCCATCAATTAGTCATAATTCCGCCAATTAGCGCCTTCCTTTTAACCACCTCGCCCCAAATAATTTACCGTAAATCGATGCATTTTTAATCGCGCTCGCACAGTCGCCTTGGCAGGATTTATCTCTTCAAACCACAAGGACGCCCGTAGAGGGCATGAAAGATTGCCCGTGCAAACACTTGGTGATTGGCGGTGTGCAGGTTTTGACTCCTGAGAACCTCCTGAGAACCCCCCCGTCCACTACAGTGGACATTTCTGGTGATCCTTTCCTTTTTCTGGAACAAATCAGCCCTCTTATGCAAAACATAAAAGCCAAGTGTTGTTTCTTTTCTGCTCGGTTTCTTTTGTCAGAATGACAAATAAGAGGACTTGACAAATGTCCACCGCAGTGGACGTTGGCGTGGACAGACGGACTCACCTCCACAGGGCGTCTCACTCTCCGCCGGTCCAAGATGTCCTTGTTCTGGTCACAGAGGGCCATGAGCAGGGTAGGGGTGGGCTCGGAAGCTCGACGGGGCAAACCCCACACAGGAGAAGCCGGCCTGTGCTAGCTCAGGTTGCGAGGTGGACTCAGGACTAAACCGGAGCCGGCCCGGCCCGGCGACCGACTCGGGAGCACCATGGGAGCGGGAGGCGGCTCCATGGTGAGGATTTTGGGGAAGGATTATGGATTGAGACGTACAGCTGGGAGGCTAAAGTTACACTTTTCATTAGCACTACCGAGGGGGTCCCTTAGCTGCTTTATGGGAAGCTGGTCTGGTTTTGGGGGAGGAATGGGGGGGCTGGGGGGGGGGGGGGGGTCCCCCTTTCCAGACGGAACCGCTCGCTTGGAATTGTCGTAATTGTGCATTCTTCACCTAATTGTTTCTGATACGGCAAAAACAGGAAGGGAAGTGCTGTTTTTCTTTTGTGGGTTTTTTTGTGCCAGGAATGAAGAAATAATGACGGGAGAAGGAGAAAAAAAAGCGAAGGAGTGGGCATTGTGGAAAGTACTCATTCACCAAAAAGAGAGAGAGAGAGAGAGAGAGAGCAATATGCCCCCTTCTGGCTCTTTTCTTCTCTCCCTCTTTTCTTCTCCCGTTTGGAGATGTGAAGAAATGTCTTTTGATGAGCGCCCACAGAGGCCGGGCCATGAGGAGGGTTGGCTGGGGGGGGGGGTGGCTCTGCCCATGCAAAAAATGTCCCTAATAGGAGAGTAATAAGCTAAGGCGTCTGTCTGATCAGACCTTGTGGGGACCGGGGCCCGTGCCAGCACACCCGGCGCCGCCTTTGGAGCTGAGCGCCAGGTGTCTCACCTGCGTGGCCCACGCCCATATGCACACCCACATGTCTTCTTCTCCAACCGGGGCCGCTGTTTGAATATGAGCAGCCAACGTTTGGTCCAGGCTTCTTTGCAGATTCTTTATGTCACAAAATCCCATTTGAGTCCACACAGTTCCACAGGTCTAAAAAAGAAGGCAAGGGAAGCAGAAAAGATGGATGGATGGATACAGAGTTGAGATCAATTAAACAGTAAAAAGTAAATTAAAGCTGCAAGCAGCGATGGACGGGACCGACTTTTGCTGGTGTTTCCTGCCTTTACCCATTCAACATATCATTACCGGCACTTTACCTACCTTCCCTGCATCCTGGGGTCACACTGGTGCTTCTTTCTTTCGCCCATACACGCTGGTGCTTCCTGCCATCACCCAGGCAACATATATTTACCTGCACATTACCTACCTTCTCTGTACCCTGGAGTCAAACTGGTGCCTCCTTCTTTCACCCAGTCAACATATCTTTACCCGCACACTACCTACCTTCTCTGCATTGTGTGGTCACGCTGGTGCTTCCTGCTTTTAAGCGGCCATCTTGAGACGGCAGCATCAGCGCAGAGGTTCTTTTGAAATCAAAACCGGAGCAGTTAGAAAAAGTATTTGTGCAACTTTTAATCAGAAGGGTTCAATCTCTTTCCTGTGCAAGTTTGAAGCCAACACAACAAACTCGCTCAGAGGAGATAATGTTTGAAAAAAGGTGACGGGTTTTTACAAAACTTTTGTTTTGAAGGGGTAATTGTTAACTTATTTTTTGCTGAAGGATGTAAATGAATGAAATGTAGGTCTAAGTGAGACCTACATAGAGGTTTTTGTTTCATGTCTCTACAACATTCCGACCGGGAGTTACAAGCAGTTTTGTCTGTGTTTTCTTCCTAGGAGCAGTTTTGTCTGTGTTTTATTCCTAGGGGGTGCTAGAGCGCATTTTTGAGTTTTGGGGTTTGGTTTTTTATTATATCGCAATTTTTGCCTGTCCTGATGTGTGTGTCCAGTTTGGTGAGTTTTGAAGCATTTTAAGGAGGTCAAATTACAGCTCAAAGAGGCAAAAATTTAATTTTTTAGGAATCTTTTGTTTTGAAGGGGTTTTTGCCAACTTCTTGTTGATTTTTGCTGAAGAATGTCAGTGTATGAAATCTAGGTCCAAGTCAGACCTACATAGAAGTTTTTGTTTCATGTCGGTATGACATTTTTAACGGAAGTTACAAACAGTTTTGTCTGTGTTTTTTCCTAGGAGGCGCTAGAGCGCAATTTTGAGTTTCGGGGTTTGTTTTTTTGTTTAGACCGCAATTTTTGCCTGTCCTGATGTGTGTGTCCAGTTTGGTGAGTTTTGAAGCATTTTAAGGAGGACAAATTACAGCTCAAAGAGGCAAAAATGAAATTGTTTAGGAAACTTTTGTTTTGAAGGGGTTTTTGCCAACTTCCTGTTGATTTTTGCTGTAGAATGTCAGTGTATGAAATCTAGGTCTAAGTCAGACCTACATAGAAGTTTTTGTTTCATGTCGGTATGACATTTCTAACGGAAGTTACAAACAGTTTTGTCTGTGTTTTTCCCTAGGGGGCGCTAGAGCGCAATTTTGAGTTTCGGGGTTTGTTTTTTTGTTTAGATCGCAATTTTTGCCTGTCCTGATGTGTGTGTCCAGTTCGGTGAGTTTTGAAGCATTTTAAGGAGGACAAATTACAGCTCAAAGAGGCAAAAATGAAATTTTTTTAGGAAACTTTTGTTTTGAAGGGGTTTTTGCCAACTTCCTGTTGATTTTTGCTGTAGAATGTCAGAATATGAAATGTAGGTCTAAGTCAGACCTACATAGAGGTTTTTGTTTCATGTCTGTACAACATCCCTAGCGGAATTTACAAGCAGTTTTGTCTGTGTTTTTTCCTAGGGGGCGCTAGAGCACAATTTGGAGTTTTCGGGTTTGTTTTTTTGTTTGGATCGCAATTTTTGCCAGTCCATGTGTGTGTAAAATTTAGTGAGTTTTGAAGCATGTTAAGAGGGTCAAATTACCGATCAAAGAGGCGGCGATATAATAATAATAAATAAAACTTTAGAAATACAATAGGGTCCTCTGTCCCAAAGGGACATTCGGGCCCTAATAATGGGGTTGAAATGGAAACAAAATAGAAAAATATTACAATAAGAATACAAATAAAAAGCAACAATGGGAATAAAAACATAACAGTAAAATAAGAATATAAGAAGAGAAACTATGCAGTAGTGACAATGTTATGAAAACGTATTGCACTGTTATTGTTTTGCATCCCCTGTCATCCTAGTACGCCCCCCTAACCCCCCGCCCCCTCCAATCTAACGGCGTGTGGGACAAAGGAGTTTTTGAGTCTATTAGTCCTGCACTTGGGATGAAGCAGTCTAGAACTGAACAGGCTCCTCTGGCTACTGATAACGCTATGCAGAGGGTGACTGGCATCATCCAGGATGCTCACTAGTTTGTCCACGGTCCTCTTCTCTGCCACCGTCACCAGTGAGTCCAGTTTCATTCCCATTGTAGAACCGGCCCGCCTGATCAGTTTCTCAAGTCTGGAACTGTCCTTCTTAGATGTACTGCCCCCCCAGCACACTACCATGTAGAACAGAACACTGGCAACCACAGACTGGTAGTACATCCACAGGAGTTTTCTACAGATGTTGAAGGAGCGCAGCCTCATGAGGAAGTACAGCCTGCTCTGTCCTTTCCTGTACAGGTGGTCCGTGTTAACAGTCCAATCCAGCTTATTGTCCACCCACACCCCGAGGTACTTGAATGAGTCCACGGTCTGTACCTCGACTCCCTCGATCACAATAGGTTGTGCCATGGGAGGAGGGACTGGAAGCTGCCTATGAGAGAAATAAGGCAAAGTGGAAGGAGTGTGAGGCTGTATCCGGTGGAGGTGGGAGCCAGAGGCTTTCTGGGCAGAACAACACCACGCCTGCTCCAGGACTTGGGACTACATGAAGCCACCCTGAGCAGATCCACCAAGGAGCTTTTGGAAGCAGCACTGGCTCTGGCTGAAACGACGTGACAAGGCTTTGGGAGCAACATCCAGGTAGGTATTTCTACAGGGGGTGTCAGGGAGACGTCCCTGTTCACTGCCCCGCCACCGGGAGATGTTCTGGGCTAAGGGGCGAAACATCAAAGAGAGGTAGTCTCCAGCTGAAGACCTTGCAGCAAAACTTTTTCTGGTCAGGTTTAGGCCTGCCTCAGGGAAGAGGACGTCCCTGCCACCACAGGCACCGGTGGAGGTGCGACAGGCGTAAGGCCCGGCAGCAAGACAACCTTGCTGTAATTAAAATGACCTTAGACTCGAACTCCCAAAGTCAATGACCAGCTCCTCGGTTTTTGACGGGTTGAGTTGCAAGAGGTTCCTGTGGCACCAGACAGCAAAGTCCCTCACCAGGCTCCGAAATTCCTCCTCTCTGCCGTCCCTGATCTACCCGACGATGGCTGTACTTCCGGATGTAACACAGCTCTGAGTTGTAGCAGAAGTCAGCCGTGTACAGGGTGAAGAGAAGAGGGGCCAGCACCGTTCCATGCGGTGCTCCGGTGCTGCTGATCACAGTGTCAGACGTGATGTCCTTCAGTCTGGCGTACTGTGGCCTATCAGTGAGGTAGTTTGAAATCCAGGCAACCAGGCAGGGGTCCACTCGCATTCTGTCCAGCGTGTCCTGGAGAAGGCGGGGATGGATAGTATCAAAGGCACTCGAGAAGTCCAGAAACAGGATCCTCACAGTGCACAGAAAAGGCGGTTTCTTGCAGAACATCCACAAAGCCGGTCTTTTCACGTACACCACTCCGTTTGGAAAGAGGGAGTAACTTTCCATCCTGCTGATTGAAACAAAACATTCAGCTCCGGCGTTGGTGTTCCTTTAGTAATTATCTCCTGCTTCGCTTGAAAGTCCATGTGACAGACTCCTGCTGTCGTCGTGCGGGTTCCACTGACTATCAAGGAAGGACATTGCTGAGCAGGTTTGACTCTTTTATTTTTTCAAATAAAGCTTGTCTGCGGTCGGGTCGCTTTTCAGCTCCTTCTCTCCTGCTCGCTTTCAGCCGGCCCCGTCGTCACTGTCTTCGGCTCGCTCTCTGTCGCTCTCGGTACTCAGGTTCTGATGCAGGTTCTCCTACTCATTCTGCCCCGATCTCTCCTAATTCTCCACCTTTTTGCAGCGTAAGGAGAAAAGTTAATCGTTTGCCGGTACGCGATCCACGCACCTGAAATAGATTGCGGCGTCGCTCCCGGCACGCCCTGCTTCTCCGCTCGGTCGCATTCTCCGCCTCCTTGCTGCCATCTTGGGCCGGGTTCCAGCGTGCCCTGCCCCGCTGCTCGTTCGCCGGCTGCGCCTCTCCACAGTCCACTTTAGAAAACAGCTTGAGTGCGGAAATGTAGTCATCCATGTTGAAAGTCGGGGTGCACGAGACGGAAAAAACAGGTCGCTGCAGCACTTAACCGCTGAGGGCACCGTATGTCTGGAATGATGAGCGCCCCGCCCCTATCGTGAGGCACAAAAACTGTTTGCCTCACCTCAGACATTTTTCTCTGCCGTTTGGATGGCTCACCAACACACAAAATCTGCGGCACTTGACTTGCTTACGCCACCGTATGTCTCTGATCATGAGCGCCCCCATCGTGAGGCACGAGAACTGTCTGCCTCACCTCAGACCTTTTTCTCTGCTGTTTTGAACGCTCAGCAACACATCAGACAAGAACGCGCTCTGGCCGCACGGCGGACAGAGAAGTTCACCAGGGATGGCGATTTTAAAGATAAAAATAATCCAAATTGTCGAAACTAAATGAAAATTAAAAACTAACAATTACAATCATTTTATCATTGTATATTTTATTTCTTTGCATGATCACAGGTGAGTCACTGCCTCCCCTGCCTGTCCTGACTGCACATCACTGTTGTATAGCATGGACACATTCATCTTTACACAGTTGTCATGATGGTGGTACTTAATGAATACTTAGGTCTACTACACTACTGTATTTCATGTACTCATTATGGTGGTACTTAATGAATACTTAGGTCTACTACACTACTGTATTTAATGTTGTCATTATGGTGGTACTTAAAGAATACTTAGGTCTACTACACTACTGTATTTAATGTTGTCATTATGGTGGTACTTAATAATACTTAGGTCTACCACACTACTGTATTTAATGTTGTCATTATAGTGGTACTTAATGAATACTTAGGCCTACTACACTACTGTATTTAATGTTGTCATTATGGTGGTACTTAATGAATACTTAGGGTCTGCTACACTAATGTATTTAATGTTGTCATTATGGTGGTACTTAACAAATACTCAGGTCTACTACACTACTGTATTTAATGTTGTCATTATGGTGGTACTTGATGAATACTTAGGTCTACTACACTACTGTATTTAATGTTGTCATTATGGTGGTACTTAAAGAATACTTAGGTCTACTACACTACTGTATTTAATGTTGTCATTATGGTGGTACTTAATGAATACTTAGGCCTACTACACTACTGTATTTAATGTTGTCATTATGGTGGTACTTCATGAATACTTAGGCCTACTACACTACTGAATTTAATGTTGTCATTATGGTGGTACTTAATGAATACTTAGGTCTACTACACTACTGTATTTAATGTTGTCATTATTGTGGTACTTAATGAATACTTAGGTCTACTACACTACTGTATTTAATGTTGTCATTATGGTGGTACTTAATGAATACTTAGGTCTACTACACTACTGAATTTAATGTTGTCATTATGGTGGTACTTAATGAATACTTAGGCCTACTACACTACTGTATTTAATGTTGTCATTATGGTGGTACTTAATGAATACTTAGGTCTACTACACTACTGTATTCAATGTTGTCATTATGGTGGTACTTAATGAATACTTAGGTCTACTACACTACTGAATTTAATGTTGTCATTATGGTGGTACTTAATGAATACTTAGGCCTACTACACTACTGTATTTAATGTTGTCATTATGGTGGTACTTAATGAATACTTAGGTCTACTACACTACTGTATTTAATGTTGTCATTGTGGTGGTACTTAATGAATACTTAGGTCTACTACACTACTGAATTTAATGTTGTCATTATGGTGGTACTTAATGAATGCTTAGGTCTACTACACGACTGTATTTAATGTTGTCATTATGGTGGTACTTAATGAATACTTAGGTCTACTACACTACTGTATTTAATGTTGTCATTATGGTGGTACTTAATGAATACTTAGGTCTACTACACTACTGAATTTAATGTTGTCATTATGGTGGTACTTAATGAATACTTAGGCCTACTACACTACTGTATTTAATGTTGTCATTATGGTGGTACTTAATGAATACTTAGGCCTACTACACTACTGTATTTAATTTTGTCATTATGGTGGTACTTAATGAATACTTAGGTCTACTACACTACTGTATTTAATGTTGTCATGATGGTGGTACTTAATGAATACTTAGGTCTACTACACTACTGTATTTAATGTTGTCATTATGGTGGTACTTAATGAATACTTAGGTCTACTACACTACTGTATTTATTGTTGTCATGATGGTGGTACTTAATGAATACTTAGGTCTACTACACTACTGTATTTAATTTTGTCATGATGGTGGTACTTAATGAATACTTAGGTCTACTACACTACTGTATTTAATGTTGTCATGATGGTGGTACTTAATGAATACTTGGGTCTACTACACTACTGTATTTAATGTTGCCATTTTGGTGGTACTTAGTGAATACTTAGGTCTACTACACTACTGTATTTAATGTTGTCATGATGGTGGTACTTAATGAATACTTAGGTCCACTACACTACTGTATTTAATGTTGTCATGATGGTGGTACTTAATGAATGCTTAGGTCTACTACACGACTGTATTTAATGTTGCCATTATGGTGGTACTTAGTGAATACTTAGGTCTACTACACTACTGTATTTAATGTTGTCATGATGGTGGTACTTAATGAATGCTTAGGTCTACTACACGACTGTATTTAATGTTGCCATTATGGTGGTACTTAGTGAATACTTAGGTCTACTACACTACTGTATTTAATGTTGTCATGATGGTGGTACTTAATGAATACTTAGACCTACTACACTACTGTATTTAATGTTGTCATTATGGTGGTACTTAATGAATACTTAGGTCTACTACACTACTGTATTTAATGTTGTCATTATGGTGGTACTTAATGAATGCTTAGGTCTACTACACGACTGTATTCAATGTTGTCATTATGGTGGTACTTAATGAATACTTAGGTCTACTACACTACTGTATTTAATGTTGTCATTATGGTGGTACTTAATGAATACTTAGGTCTACTACACTACTGTTTTTAATGTTGTCATGATGGTGGTACTTAAAGAATACTTAGGTCTACTACACTACTGTATTTAATGTTGTCATGATGGTGGTACTTAAAGAATACTTAGGTCTACTACACTACTGTATTTAATGTTGTCATGATGGTGGTACTTAATGAATACTTAGGTCTACTACACTACTGTATTTAATGTTGTCATGATGGTGGTATTTAATGAATACTTAGGTCTACTACACTACTATATTTAATGTTGTCACTACGGTGCTAGAGTGGCTCCTATAAAATACGTGTCCCAGCATGCAATGCGGTCATGTTTAGGTGCCTTAACTTCTCACCTAAATGAACACATCACCTCCTGGTTGACAGACATGTTTCTTTATGCTGCAGGTGACTCAGGTGAGCACAGGTGTGCCACTCAGGAGTCAAGCGGGCCTTTTGTGGACCTCGGCTTTTCCGGCTCCCACTTCAGCGCCGGTAATTACGGTGCGGGACAATCCAGTTTGGCGGGCCGGTGGGGAGGCGGGGGGGTACTGCCCAGCGGGGAGGAGAGTCCTGCCACGGAAAGGACCAATCAAGTGTGAAGCCTGGACCGGGCCCTTGGTTCCAGTGGGAAAAAAAAAAAGGCTTGGCGGCCGGTTCAGAGCGCCGCAACTTTCACGGATTAGTAGAGACACAACTCTGACGGGTGAAAAGGGCCCACGCAGCACGGCGGCGCCATCAATGCAGCACGCACCCACACACACACACACACACACACACACAGTCAACAGCTGGGAGGAGGTCTGCAGCCCTCACCAAATCGCCATGGCAACAGAATATTTCCCATTTGAGTAGAAATAAAGAGACTTTTTGTCTGCCGGCCAAGTTGTGTTTTTTTAAGGGAACAAGTGTGATCGATGATCCTTCATGAAGAATCAACTCCATGTCGGACTTGTTCGGACCTCCTGGGGCCTTTTGGCAGCAGCCAAGTACAAAACCTAAAAGCAGTGAAGTTTTCACTTTGTGTAAATGCTAAATAAAAAGAAAACACAACAAATTATTTTCAACTTATATTCAATTGAATAGACTGCAAAGACAAGATATTTAACGTTCACACTGGTAAATGTTGTTATTTTAGGCAAATATTAGATCATTTGGAACATGTTTCAAAAAAGCTGGCACAAGTGGCAAAAAAGAGTGAGAAAGTTGAGGGATGCTCCTCAAACACTTATTGGGAACATGCCACAGGTGAACAGGCTAATTGGGAACAGGTGGGTGCCATGACTGGCTATAAAAGCAGCTTCCATGAAACAAACAAGGACGGGGCGAGGGTCACCACTTCGTCAACATTTTGCTCAATCCAAATTGTTTAAGAACAACATTTCTGAACCAGCTATTGCAAGGAATTTAGGGATTTCTGTCAGAGTTATTTGTTGTTGATGAACCCCAACATGCAGAGATGGAGGCAGGCATAGAATATGAAAACATGATTTAATTAAAACTACACAAGAACAAACAAAAAGCACGCACGTGGGCGGAATAACAAACTAAGAGAGCTAGCACTGGAAGCTAGAAAACAAAGAGGAACTCTACCATGGAAGCTAGTGGATAGCAAAAAGAAAAACTGAAAATAACTAATGCTAATAGAAACAGTTTACTGATACAACGACCAGGACAAAATATAGCATGACAGGTAGTAGCTGTAACAAAACGACACGACAGGTAGCACGACAATAGTGATATGTGGCAACGACAATACAATGATCCAGCAACTGACACAAGACATAGCAGGTACAAATAGGAGCGGGCTGATTCGTAACAGGTGTGGCCAGGTGCCAATCAGCCACAGTTGAGGAGGCACACAGCACTCAGGGAACAAGACAGGAAGCTGACAAAATAAGAGCACTAGACAGGAACTAAAGACAGGAGATACTAAACACAGAGGAAACAGACAAATGCAGAGGAAAAAAATAAACATAGACAAACTGTCAAGGGAAAGCCTGACAATTTCACCATCTACGCTCCGTAATATCATCAAAAGCTTCAGAGAATGTGGAGAAATCACTGCATGTAAGCCATGATATTACACACCTTGGATCCCTCAGGCGCTACTGCATCAAAAAGCCACATCAGTGTGTAAAGGATATCACCACATGCACTCAGGAACACTTCAGAAAACCACTGTCAGTAACTATTGTCGGTCGCTACATTTGTATGTGCAAGGTAAAACTCTACTATGCAAAGCCAAAACCATTAATCAACAACACCCAGAAACGCTTTGCTGGGCCCGAGCTCACCTGAAATGGACTCATGCAAAGTGGAAAAGTGTTCCGTGGTCTGACGAGTCCACATTTCAAATAGTTTTTTGAAAACTATGGACGTTGTGTCAAACAAGGACGGGGCGAGGGTCGCCGCTTTGTCAACAAATGCCTGAGCAAATGATGAAGAACGACATTTCTCAACATGGAATTTAGGGATTTAACCATCTACTCTGCGTAATATCATCAAAAGGTTCAGAGAAGTTGGAGACATCACTGCATGTGAGCGGCATGGCCGAAAACCAACATTGAATGCCCGTGACCTTGAATCCCACAGGCGCTACTGCATCAAAAAGCCGCATCAGTGTGTAAAGGATATCATCACATGGACTCAGGAACACTTCATAAAACCACTGTCAGTAACCACAGATGGTCGCTACATCTGTACGTACAAGTTAATACTCTACTATGCAAAGCCACAGCAATGTATCAACAACACCCAGAGACACTTCGCACTTTCCACTTAAGCACTTTTCTCAACTGGTGCTTTCATTTTGACAACCTTTGAACTACTTAATATATTCCTTTGATTACTTTGCTTGTTCATGTAATTCTTCAGAAATATGGAGATGTTTTTTATTCGTACTTTTGTCCTCCAATCATCTCACACCAGCCGTACAGTCAAGACCTCTTGAACAGCTCTCCCGGTTCTATGTTTGGTTCAGTTCAGAAGAACTTTTTCATCGGAAGTATCTGTGCTTGGACACTTTTACTCAAGTATGATTCGGTTGATCTGGCCTAGGCAAAAATAGGAAAACTGGGACCCAAGTGGTCTCGGTCCCCTTCCAGGCAAACTTTGGTCAAATCTGGTCCACTTAGGTGGTGCATCAAGGCTAAGAACAAAGTAGTTGTTGGGTTCTCATCTAAAACTCGGTGGTGCATCAGGACTAACAATGTAGTTGTTTAGTTCCCATCTAAAACTAGGTGGTGCATCAGGACTAAGAACAAAGTAGTTGTTTGGTTCTCATCTAAAACTAGGTGGTGCATCAGGACTAAGAACAAAGTAGTTGTTTGGTTCCCATCTAAAACTAGGTGGTGCATCAGGACTAACAATGTAGTTGTTTAGTTCCCATCTAAAACTAGGTGGTGCATCAGGACTAACAATGTAGTTGTTTAGTTCCCATCTAAAACTAGGTGGTGCATCAGGACTAAGAACAAAGTAGTTGTTTGGTTCTCATCTAAAACTAGGTGGTGCATCAGGACTAAGAACAAAGTAGTTGTTTGGTTCTCATCTAAAACTAGGTGGTGCATCAGGACTAACAATGTAGTTGTTTAGTTCCCATCTAAAACTAGGTGGTGCATCAGGACTAACAATGTAGTTGTTTAGTTCCCATCTAAAACTAGGTGGTGCATCAGGACTAAGAACAAAGTAGTTGTTTGGTTCTCATCTGAAACTAGGTGGTGCATCAGGACTAACAATGTAGTTGTTTAGTTCCCATCTAAAACTAGGTGGTGCATCGGGACTAAGAACAAAGTAGTTGTTTGGTTCTCATCTAAAACTAGGTGGTGCATCAGGACTAACGTAATTGTTTAGTTCTCATCTAAAACTAGGTGGTGTGTTAGGGTTAGGTGAATTGTATTACACACAAAGATTGATATACAGACACACACATTAGTGCATACACAGGGGAATTGGATTACACACACACACAGAATGACATACAGACACACACATTAGTACACACACAGGTAAATTGGATTACACACACACAAATTTATATACAGTCACACACATTAGTACACACGCAGGTAAATTGTATTACACACACAAATTGATATACATACACACACATTAGTACACACACAGGTAAATTGTATTACACACACACACACAGAATGACATACAGACACACACATTAATACACACGCAGATAAATTGTATTACACACACAAAATGATATACAAACACACACATTAGTACAGACACAGGTAAATTGTATTACACACACAAATTGATATACATACACACACATTAGTACATACACAGGTAAATTGTATTACACACACACACACACAGAATGACATACAGACACACACATTAATACACACGAAGATAAATTGTATTACACACACAAAATGATATACAAACACACACATTAGTACAGACGCAGGTAAATTGTATTACACACACAAATTGATATACATACACACATTTAAGTACACACACAGGTAAATTGTATTACACACAAATTGATATACAGACACACACATTAGTACACACGCAGGTAAATTGTATTACACACAAATTGATATACAGACACACACATTAGTACACACGCAGGTAAATTGTATTACACACAGAATGACATACGGACACAAACATTAGTACACACGCAGATAAATTGTATTACACACACAAAATGATATACAAACACACACATTAGTACAGACGCAGGTAAATTGTATTACATACACAAATTGATATACGGACACACACATTAGTACACCCGCAGATTAATTGTATTACACACACAAATTGATATACAGACACACACATTAGTACACGCGCAGGTGAATTCTATTAAACACACAAAATGATATACAAACACACACATTAGTACAGACACAGGTAAATTGTATTACACACACAAATTGATATACAGACACACACATTGGTACACGCGCAGGTAAATTGTATTACACACAATTGATATACAGACACACACATTAGTACACACACAGGTAAATTGTATTACACACACACACACAGAATGACATACAGACACACACATTAATACACACGCAGATAAATTGTATTACACACACAAAATGATATACAAACACACACATTAGTGCACACACAGGGGAATTGGATTACACACACACACACAGAATGACATACAGACACACACATTAGTACAAACACAGGTAAATTGGATTACACACACAAATTTATATACAGTCACACACATTAGTACACACGCAGGTAAATTTTATTACACACACAAATTGATATACATACACACACATTAGTACACACACAGGTAAATTGTATTACACACACACAGAATGACATACAGACACACACATTAATACACACGCAGATAAATTGTATTACACACACAAAATGATATACAAACACACACATTAGTACAGACGCAGGTAAATTGTATTACACACACAAATTGATATACATACACACACATTAGTACACCCACAGGTAAATTGTATTACACACAAATTGATATACAGACACACACATTAGTACACGCGCAAGTAAATTGTATTGCACACAAATTGATATACAAACACACACATAACTACACACACAAGTAAATTGTATTACACACACAAAATGATACACAGACACACACATTAGTACACACACAGGTAAATTGTATTACGCACACACACACACAAAACGACATACCGACACACACATTAGTACACACGCAGGTAAATTGTATTACACACACATTGATATACAGACACACACATTAGTACACACACAGGTAAATTGTATTACAAACAAATTGATATACAGACACACACATTAGTATACACGCAGGTAAATTGTATTACACACACACACACACACAGAATGACATACAGACACACACATTAGTACACATGCAGATAAATTGTATTACACACACCAAATGATATACAAACACACACATTAGTACAGACACAACTAAATTGTATTACACACACAAATTGATATACATACACACACATTAGTACACACACAGGTAAATTGTATTACACACAAATTGATATACAGACACACACATAACTACACACACAAGTAAATTGTATTACGCACACAAAATGATATACAGACACACACACTACTACACACACAGGCAAATTGTATTACACACACAAAATGATATACAGACACACACATTAGTACACACACAGGTAAATTGTATTACGCACACACACACACACAGAATGACATACAGACACACACATTAGTACACGCGCAGGGGAATTTTATTACACACACAAATCGATATACAGACACACACATTAGTACACACGCAGGTGAATTCTATTACACACACAAATCGATATACAGACACACACATTAGTACACACGCTGGTAAATTGGATTACACACACACAAACTAAGATACAGACACACACACACACACAGGTAAATTGTATTACACACACACAGTGAGACAGACGTGGCTACAACAATACTTCACACAGCAGAGTCAAAAGTCGGTGAGTTGTCATTTCCGGGTGTTTACAACATTTTGTGTCTCTCTCTTTCTCTCACCTCCTTCCTACTTTGTTGTGCGTTCAGACATTTAATTGCACCAAAACTGTTACTCAGTAGCAGCAGCCACACACACGCTGTTTCATGCTCAGTGTGTGTGTGTGTGTGTGTGTGTGCGTGTGTGTAATGTGCAGCGGAAATTATTAAAACATTTTTCCCCCCCCTGCAAGGTTTATGTGTGTAATTTGTGCGGCGACATCCCACTGAGCAAGCGCCAAGCAGGAGAAGACACAAAGATTGTGTTGTGGCCGGGGTTACAGCGGCGAGGGGGGAGAGGGGGCGGGGGGTGGGGGGTGGGGGGGCGGGGGGTCTTTGTCGGGAACATGTTCCTAAAGTGCTCCTACTGTACAAACATTTACTGCGTGTCTGCTTCATGAAGCCACAGTGGTGTTGCACACACACACACACACACACACACACACACACGGATGTTACCCTATGGGTGGGCCAGCAGATATGAAACGGTGTTGCATCATTCAGGGAGCCCCCGTGGTAATAGGAAAGTTCACCTCCCCCACGGGGGTGTGCAGCAGGGAGTAGTAGTCGTCCCACACCTTCATTCTCCTCGGAAGAAAATGTGTGACAAAATGCTGCAGGAATAAAATAAGAAGTATCTCTCCTGACACTTTAAGAAGTATCTCTCTCCCCTGAAACATCAGCCAGGACCCAAACTCTTGTCTCAGAAAGCAATATTTGCACCTCCAGTACAACATCCATGTTGGCCCTTTGAGGATTGGCAGATGCCAACCTAAACATGGTATCATGTCAGCAAGTAGAGTCGTGAACAGCTTTGATCAAGTGGATTTCCTCCCCAAATATATATGAACTTTGCGTGGATAACAGTCTGGATGGTTCGCTTCCCCTTTGGACCGGATGACACCATGTTGAATATTTCCCGAAACAATTTGAAATGTGGACTCGTCAGACCACAGAACACTATTCCACTTTGCATCAGTCCATCTTAGATGATCTCGGGCCCAGAAAAGCCGGCGGCATTTCTGGATGTTGTTGATAAATGGCTTTCGCTTTGCATAGTAGACCTTTAACTTGCACTTACAGATGTAGAGACCAACTGTATTTAGTGACAGTGGTTTTCTAAAGTGTTCCTGAGCCCACGTGGTGATATCCTTTAGAGATTGATGTCGGTTTTTGACACAGTGCTGTCTGAAGGATCGAAGGTCATGGTCAATTGATGTTGGTTTCCGGCCATGCCGCTTACGTGGAGTGATTTCTCCAGATTCTCTGAACCTTTTGATGATATTATGGAGTGTGGATGTTGAAATCCCAAAATTTCTTGCAATTGCACTTTGAGAAAGGTTGTTCTTAAACTGTTTGACTATTTGCTCACGCAGTTGTGGACAAAGGGGTGTACCTCACCCCATCCTTTCTTGTGAACGACTGAGCATTTTTTGGGAAGCTGTTTTTATACCCAATCATGGCACCCACCTGTTCCCAATTAGCCTGCACACCTGTGGGATGTCCCAAATAAGTGTTTGATGAGCATTCCTCAACTTTATCAGTATTTATTGCCACCTTTCCCAACTTCTTTGTCATATGAAAAAAACACGTAATTTAATGGTTTAAAAGAGGAAAAACACGAAAAAAATGAAAATTAAATTTTGATACGTAGTTTATCTTCAATTTTGACTCTTTGAAGTTCAAAATTCTAACGAAAAAAAGAAGAGGAAAACTAGCTAATTCGAATCTTTTTGAAAAAATTCAAAAAATAATTTATGAAACATAATTAGTAATTTTTACTGATTAACATTAATTTTAGAATTTTGATGACATGTTTTAAATAGGTTAAAATCCTATCCGCACTTTGTTAGAAGTGAAGTGAAGTATATTTATATAGCGCTTTTCTCTAGTGACTCAAAGCGCTTTACATAGTGAAACCCAATACCTAAGTTACATTTAAACCAGTGTGGGTGGCACTGGGAGCAGGTGGGTAAAGTGTCTTGCCCAAGGACACAACGGCAGTGACTAGGATGGCGGGAGCAGGAATATAGAACAGGAATATAGAACAAATTGGACCAAGCTATATTTCTAACAAAGACAAATCATTATTTCTTCTAGATTCTCCAGAACAAACATTTTTGCAAGAAATTCAAAAGACTTTGCAATAAGATTTAAATTTGATTGTACAGATTTTCTAGATTTGCCAGAATATTTTTTTTGTATTTTAATCATAATAAGTATGAAGAAATATTTCACAAATATTCTTCGTCGAAAAAACAAAAGCTAAAATGAATAATTAAATAAAAAATATGTATTATCCTTTACAATAAAAAAATAAATAAATACTTGAACATTGATGTAAATTGTCAGGAAAGAAGAGGAAGGAATTTAAAAGGTAAAAAGGTATATGTGTTTAAAAATCCTAAAATCATTTTTAAGGTTGTATTTTTTCTCTAGAATTGTCTTTCTGAAAGTTATAAGAAGCAAAGTACAAAAATAAATGAATTTATTTAAACAAGTGAAGACCAAGTCTTTAAAATATTTTCTTGGATTTTCAAATTCTATTTGAATTTTGTCTCTCTTAGAATTAAAAATGTCGAGCAAAACGAGACCGGCTTGCTAGTAAATAAATACAATTTAAAAAATAGAGGCAGCTCACTGGTAAGTGCTGCTATTTGAGCTATTTTTAGAACAGGCCAGCGGGCGACTCATCTGGTCCTTACGGGCGACCTGGTGTTGGTGACCCCTGATGTAGACACTATAGGCCACTGAGTACGTCTGAGTTGTGTATCTTTTATAATGAAGCAAAACACAACACAAATGTAACAAAACAGCAACATATGAATGCAAAGTGTAACAAACACTTTCAATATGATATATTATCACATTTATGCAGACATTTTGTTGTAAAAAACTGCTTCCGTGTCTGTTCCTGACACGTGTGTTTGGGGCTGGCTGCTATGGAAACAAGCCCCGCCCACTCTGCTTTGTTCCTGGTCTGAGCTGCTGTGACCTAGGTTACCTGTAACTCCTATAACACTCAAAAGTGCCGATTTCGACTACTTGAATACTTTCTATAGTCCAAAACTTACGCTCATTTAAAAAGAGCAGGATGGCAAACACACTTTTGATGATAAAGGTCTACAACAGGTGTCTCAAACTCAATTCACCTGGGGGCCACTGGATGCAGAGTCTGGGCCGCAAGAAAATATTTCCTAAAAAAAATGTTGCTTACTCCTCAGCAGGTTTAGTTGTACAATGACCTTTCAAATTGTAACCCTTGTGCACCGCAACTTTCTCTGTGCGAATAAGAGACGTTGGGGTGTCTCTGTGCTCAACAAAGAAATGTTGCATCTCCTGCTTTTCCTGGAATTGTCTTTGCTCATTACGAACCTTTCTCTTCACTGCAGGCTTTGAAAAAGACACGTTTGGGGTTGTGGAATATATTTGTGTTTAGCCCACGCACTGAGAATAATGTTATTTCCGCCATGTGTGTCGTTCCGCTTTTCCTCCCCACAGCAACACGGAGGTCGACGGAAAGTACAGGGATAGCGAGCGCAAAAAAGTGACTGCTCCCGGAGTGTTATCCGGCGCCATATAGAAATATATGTAGTGTTCATCATATAAGGCAATGCCAATTAAACCATCCATCCATCCATCATCTTCCGCTTATCCGAGGTCGGGTCGTGGGGGCAGCAGCCTAAGTAGGGAAGCCCAGACTTCCCTCTCACCAGCCACTTCGTCTAGCTCTTCCCGGGGGATCCTGAGGCGTTCCCAGGCCAGCCGGGAGACATAGTCCTCAAATAACGCTTTAAATTGGTCCAGAACAGGGGTAGGGAACCTATGGCTCTAGAGCCAGATGTGGCTCTTTTGATGACTGCATCTGGCTCTCTGATAAATCTGACCTGAGGTTGCTTAACACGATAAGTAATGAATAATTCCACTTGTAATCACAGTGTTAAAAGTAATGTTAAAATTATAAAACATTCTCATGCATTTTTAATCCATCCATCCGTTTTCTACCGCACCTGTTCAAGACGTTGCGTTAATGGTAAGAAGTTATTTATTTATTATCGGTTAGTGTGGGGCTCGCCCTCCTGGGGGTTCTTCAGACCCCAAGCACCGACATGAGAGCCTGTTTCAGGGTTACAATATTGTTTTATTTTTCAATAAGTCTCTCGGTTGCTTTGCAGCAATAGTATTTCCAGCCCCAACCCAGTCTCTCCTCCTGGCTGCTGCTTATAACAGCGCGACAGGTGATTAGATAACAAGGCCCAGGTGGGCCATCTACGCACCTGTCGCTGCAGGCCCGCAGGCCACGCCCTCTCCACAGTTAGTTTCAGAATAACATTGTTATTACAAAGAATAAGAGACATGTTATACTCTAGAAATGTTGGTCTTACTTAAAAATGCACGTGTTTAGTTGTGTTCAGTGTTAAAAAAATATATTATATGGCTCTTACGGAAATACATTTTAAAATATTTGGCTTTTTGGCTTTCTCAGCCAAAAAGGTTCCCGACCCCTGGTCCAGAATATCGGGGACTGTTATTACTGACGGACAGGTGACATGGTGTGACTGCAGCCAGGCACCTAAGAAAACCCTCGTCTCCATGGCAACGCCTCTGTTGCTTTCACTCATTTGCCGCTTTTCCACTGATGCAGGGGTAGGCAACACAGAACGTTGACAGAGCCATTTTGGACCCAAATAACACAACGCTGTCAAGCGGCATGAATGTTAAAAACGTTATGGATTGGAAATTTTTTTATTTTTTTACTGAATGACACACCCAGAATGTACATTAAAATAAAGAATGTGGGATTTATAATATTAACTATGAAGGATAAAACACTGACTATTGACAACATATGAACGTCACTCCCCCTCTCAATCGACATATTTTACAATCAAGCGAAACTTAACAAAAAATGCAACAAACATAAAAATATGAATGCGATGGGTAGAAAAAATCAAAACGATCAGTGCCAGAGCTTGGTCCGCATTGTAAGTCGAACACATTTCCAGTGAGGGTTGGACTCCGCCAAGGCTGTCCTTTGTCACCGATTCTGTTCATAACTTTTATGGACAGAATTTCTAGGTGCAGTCAAGGCGTTGAGGGGTTCCGGTTTGGTGACCGCAGGATTAGGTCTCTGCTTTTTGCAGATGATGTGGTCCTGATGGCTTCATCTGACCGGGATCTTCAGCTCTCACTGGATCGGTTCGCAGCCGAGTGTGAAGCGACCGGAATGAGAATCAGCACCTCCAAGTCCGAGTCCATGGTTCTCACCTGGAAAAGGGTGGAATGCCATCTCCGGGTTGGGGAGGAGACCCTGCCCCAAGTGGAGGAGTTCAAGTACCTAGGAGTCTTGTTCACGAGTGAGGGAAGAGTGGATGGTGAGATCGACAGGCGGATCGGTGCGGCGTCTTCAGTAATGCGGACGTTGTACCGATCCGTTGTGGTGAAGAAGGAGCTGAGCCGGAAGGCAAAGCTCTCAATATACCGGTCGATCTACGTTCCCATCCTCACCTGTGGTCATGAGCTTTGGGTCAGGACCGAAAGGATAAGATCACGGGTACAAGCGGCCGAAATGAGTTTCCTCCGCCGTGTGGCGGGGCTCTCCCTTAGAGATAGGGTGAGAAGCTCTGCCATCCGGGAGGAACTCAAAGTAAAGCCGCTGCTCCTTCACATCGAGAGGAGCCAGATGAGGTGGTTCGGGCATCTGGTCAGGATGCCACCCGAACGCCTCCCTAGGGAGGTGTTTAGGGCACGTCCAACCGGTAGGAGGCCACGGGGAAGACCCAGGACACGTTGGGAAGACTATGTCTCCCGGCTGGCCTGGGAACGCCTCGGGATCCCCCGGGAAGAGCTAGACGATGTGGCTGGGGAGAGGGAAGTCTGGGTTTACCTGCTTAGGCTGTTGCCCCCGCGACCCGACCTCGGATAAGCGGAAGAAGATGGATGGATGGGTAGAAAGAAAAAAAACACCTTCACAAATCGGACACATCTGATAAATCACTAAGCTTTAGAACTTTGTTTTAAAAATCTTCAGGCTCTGGAAACACTCTGTGGAAACGCTCCCCACCCACACAGCTTGGTGCCTGGTCTGAGCTGTTGTCACTTACATTACCATTAGTAACTAATTAGATGACCATAGTAACTAGTACGTCGTGCAAATTGCAGATTCCAACCATTGAAATACTTAGCATAGTTGAAGACTTACGGTCGTTAGAAAACATGAGTGCACATCATAATGGCGGCTACACTTTCCATCTTAAAGATGTAAAACAGTTATTTGGGAATGTCTGGCGGGACAGACTGAAAACCTTAACGGGCCACATAGGACCTTCAGGCCTAAAATTCCCCAGGTCTGCTCGAAGAGGATAAGCGGTACAGACAATGGATGGATTTTATAAAACTTGCGGGCCGCATTAACATTAAAGTGTCATATTAAGTGGGGGCCGCAAAATAACGTCTCTGAGATCGCGTGTCTGAGACCCCTGGTCTAAAAAAAATTATCTAGAACATCCGGCGGGCCGCATGTGGCCCTATTTTGTCCAGGTGTGTGAGGTTCACATGATTTCTTATGGGGGGAAAAGATGCCTAACTGTTCTTAGAACTCAGTCTTCCCGGGCTCTCGCTGACGAACTAAGCAAGAACAATGGGGGTTTCAGTCCGGCGCTAAAAGTGCGATGACAGTTGCAGTCAAGTCGTGACCATCCCCCTCCCCCACGTCGCACATCTGTGCACGGAGACGTTCGTGCTGTTTGGAGCGCTGCCTCAAATTAGGTGGAGGGCTCTTGTGCAAAGCCAAGTCTTGTTGGGGAAAATGAAGAAGCAAGCAGCCCCCTGTTGGTCTGCTTGATGCATCCACTCACAGGAGGGGGGGACAGATCGATCCTCGTCTGCAGGTGGCCCGGCTTTGAAAGCGAACCTTAGTCCAAAATGGAGGCACGGGCACACTGAGTACCTCGCTCAAATTTGTCGTGTTCAAGTCAAAAATCCTCTTGCCAAACCTCCAAGTTTAGTATTTTTGGACTACCGTATTTCCTTGAATTGCCGCCGGGTATATAGTATGGGCCTGCCTAGAATTCGCAAAATAATTAGTGCATGCTTAGCATTACCGCCGGCTCAGGATTAACGCCGGGTCAAACTCGTTTCGGTAAATATTATTTTTATTAGCGCATGTCTAGAATTTCCCCCGGGTCAAACTCGTCACGTCATGGGTGACACTTCACCTGTCATCATTTTCAAAAAGGAGGAGGCTGATTTCAATCATTTGAAAATCGCATAAAGGGAAGAAGATTAAGAGCTATTCAGTAGGATTTAAGGTCCAAGCTATTGAATATGCTAAAAAGAACAGTAAGCAGATATGTTTTATTAATATACCGTAGCTGCGTGTGTCAAATATGAGTCATTAAATGACTCCCGCCGCCTGGTGGTAGAGGGCGCTAGTGATCCTTCTTGCGACTATTCGGCTGCAGAAGAAGTGACAACAAGCAGCAAGAGGTAATTTTTTCTCTCGCTTGCACTTTTAACATGGAGGATTACATATCTAAAATAAAACCGTTTTCTAAACTGGACTTTCAATGGAAGCAGGAGGTAATAAAGGAAGATCTCCTTCGAGACAGAGAGACTTTTAAAACTGAAGAAAGATAAGGAAGACTTTTATAAGTTATCGGTTTTTGATCAGAAGGAGCTGCGCATGGACTTCATTTATAAGTAAAGGTAAGACCATTATAAGGTTTTTTTAAATTAAATGTGCTTTTTATGATGGTATCCTTACATCACACTCAAATTTGTAAAGAAAAAAAATCATTCTATGACCCCTTTGATGTGCCCTAACCTGGTGCGCCCTAGGGTCCGGAGAGTACTGTCGTTCAATTCCGCAGGTAAATGAGGTTTATAGAAGGATGGTTCTTGATGCTAATCCACTGAGGGAATGAATCCTCAGGTTGTATGGCAGCATCTCTTTATTCATAAAGAAATAGGTTAAGCCTTGATGTTTAAATCACAAGCTTGTGTGTAAATCCTGGAATCCTTTCATGCTTGTTAGGACAAAAGAGTCTTCTTGTGGGGAAAAAGGCGTCTTTAAGATGATGTGGCAGCTATGTTTGCATCAATGGAAGGTGCATAGGTGCAAAGAAAAGGTGCATGTGAAGATGAAGCTGGAGTAGGAATAAAGGCAATACACCCCCCCCCCCCCCCCCAAACCCCCCTCCAGCGCCGCTCAGCCCTCTTTTTGGGTTCATTGAATCCTGACAGAGGCGTGAGGAATCTTAGGAAGTAACGATTTATAACCCGGAGTTTGTGACGCAGGAATGGTCGATCAATACCCTTCCCATGTCGTTTGGATCATGTGAGGATCCGGCTCGTCGACGACAGGAGGAGATGACGGACAAGGAAAGAGTGGATCCTCGAAACGTAACAAAGTTAGTGGGAAATAATTCATCTTTTTGTACAACTTTGAGAAGCAGGAGTGCTCACACCTTTTCTGCAGGCCAGCTACTGTCCAATGTACTAAGTGGAGGGGATCATTCATATATATCATTTACAGGTGCTGGTCATATTATTAGAATATCATGAAAAAGTTGATTTATTTCATTAATTCCATTTAGAAAGTCAAACTTGTAGCATGTATACATTCATTCCAAACAGACTGATACATTTCAAGTGTTTTTTGCCAAAAAGGAGATGATTATAGCTGACAACCAATGAAAACCCTAAATTCAACATCTCAGAAAATTAGAATATGGGGAAAAGGTCAGATATTGAAGACACCTGGTGCCACACTCTAATTAGATAACTAACTCAAAACACCTGGAAAAGCCTTTAAATTGTTTCTCGTTTGGATTCTGTATGACACACAATCATGGGGAAGACTGCGGACTTGACAACTGTCCAAAAGATGACCATTGATACTTTAAAGAAGGAGGGCAAGACACAAAAGGTCATTGCCAAAGAGGTTGGATGTTCCCAGAGCTCTGTGTCCAAGCACATTAATAGAGAGGCGAAGGGAAGACAAAAATGTGGTAGAAAAAAAGAGTACAAGCAAGAGGGATAACCTCGCCAATTCAAAAATGTGGGGGTGATCCACAAAGAGTGGACTGCAGCTGGAGTCAGTGCTTCAAGAACCACCACGCACCGACGTATGCAAGATATGGGCTTCAGCTGTCGCATTCCTTGTGTAAAGCCACTCTTGAACAAGAGACAACGTCAAAAGCGTCTCGCCTGGGCTCAAGACAAAAAGGACTGGACTGCTGCTGAGTGGTCCAAAGCTATGTTTTCAGATGAAAGTAAATTTTGTATCTCCTTTGGAAATCAAGGTCCCAGAGTCTGGAGGAAGACAGGAGAGGCACAGAATCCACATGGCCTGAATTCCAGTGTCAAATTTCCACAATGGGTAATGGTCTGGGGTGCCTCTAGGGGACCGAAAGCAATGGATGTCGAGCAGGTCTAACATGATACCGTGAAAGTTCAATCCATAGTGGCTCCAACACAGCCGCGAGAGTTCAGTTCAAGCGGATCCAAGACAGCAGCGAGAGTCCCGTCCACAGGAAACCATCTCAAGCGGATCAGCAGCGTAGAGATGTCCCCAACCGATACAGGCGAGCGGTCCATCCTGGGTCCCGACGAGCGGTCCATCCTGGGTCTCGACTCTGGACAGCCAGTACTTCATCCATTGTCATCGGACCGGACCCCCTCCACAAGGGAGGGGGGGATATAGGAGAAAGAAAAGAAGCGGCAGATCAACTGGTCTAAAAAGGAGGTCTATTTAAAGGCTAGAGTATACAGATGAGTTTTAAGGTGAGACTTAAATGCTTCTACTGAGGTAGCATCTCGAACTGTTACCGGGAGGGCATTCCAGAGTACTGGAGCCCGAACAGAAAACGCTCTATAGCCCGCAGACTTTTTTTGGGCTCTAGGAATCACTAATAAGCCGGAGTCTTTTGAACACAGATTTCTTGCCGGGACATACGGTACAATACAATCGGCAAAGGGCTGTACAAACCACAACGACATCCTCAGTAGAGGAAAAAATCACCCCAATGGGACGTCGGTGACAATGACAGTGATGACTATGAGAAACCTTGGACATAACGGTGAGAGTCCAATCCAAAGCGGATCCAATTGAGTAGTGAGAGTCCCGTCCATAGTGGAACCAGCAGGAAACCATCACAAGCGGAGGCGGATGTCTCCAACTGATACACAGGCGAGCGGTCCATCCTGGGTCCCGACTCTGGACGAGCGATCCATCCTGGGTCCCGACTCTGGACGAGCAATCCATCCTGGGTCCCGACTCTGGACAGCCAGTACTGTTATGATCCGCTGCTCGGATCATTCCATATTTGTGTTTTGTTCCATTTTTGTCTTATAGTCTGCCAATGTTTGCCTTAGTTCCTTGTTTAGTCTGTTACCATGGTTGCTCGTTAGTTTTCACCTGCCCCTTGTTTTCGACGCACACCTGTTGCCCGTGATTACTGCCTTATTTAAGCCTGCCCCTTTTGTTATTTCGTTCTCGGTTCCTAATTTGCTCTCATGCAAAAAGTGACGACGGCTTTCCATGCTCCACTCGCTAGCTTTCGCGCTACGCTTTATTTTATTCGTAGTTCTCATGCTAGTTGTTTTGTTTTCCCTTTTTGTGCCTTTGTGCCAAGTGTTAGTGTTTCTGTTAGTTTCCCTAGCTTCCATGCTAGCACCTTTTGTTTGCCTTTTCTGCTTAGCAACAGTATTTTTGTTCTTAGCCCTTTATTAGTTAAATTAATCCTTTATTTCTTACCTTACGCTGTGTTCTTGCCCGACGCATCCTTGGAAGAACAAATCCGGCATCGCTATGCCCACCAAGTCTCACAAGTACTTCATCCATGGCCACCGGACCTGTGAGCCCCCCCGCCCAACCCCTCCACAACGGAGAGGAGGGCAGAGGAGAAGAAGAAAAGAAAGTAAACGGCAGATCAACTGGTCTAAAAAGGGGATCTATTTACACTCTATTTACCTTCACACTCACATTTACACACTAGGGACCATTTAGTGTTGCCAATCAACTTATCCCCAGGTGCACGTCTTTGGAGGTGGGAGGGGCCTATCCCCAGGTGCATGTCTTTGGAGGTCATCATTGACGAATACCTCAACTTTAAATGTCACATTAGCCATCTGTTAAACAAATGATCCAAATATGTTGGCCTGTTCTTTCACCTTTGTCACCTGGTGTAACGCCTTCCCTAGCTACCTTCACAAATTAGAATCCAAGCAAAACAAAATCATTCAGGCCCTGTTATGGTCCAAGTTTAATGCCCCCACTCCACATGAATGGAAAAATGTCCCGGAAATCCTGGAATTCTGAGAAATCTGTGAAATTTTTGGAGTTTGTCAAGGGAAAGCCTGCGAGTCCCGAATAAGCTGAACAGTTTAAAGTTAAAACGCTTTGAATTGGGTGAAAAATGTGGAAATGGTGGACGTTTAAAAAATGGCCAATTCATTTTCAATGGGAAAAATGTACCGGAAAACCTCGAATTCTGGAAAATCTGGGAATTTTTTTATTTTTTTCAAGAGAAATCCCGCGATTCCCGAATAAACTGAACAGTTTGAAGTTGGAACGTTTTGAAACAGGTAAAAAATGTGGAAATGGTGGAAGTTTGAAAAATGGCCAATACATGTTGAATGGGAAAAATGTCCTGGAATTCTGGGAAATTAGGGAATTTTTGAAATTTTTCAAGGGAAGCGCCTGTGATTCCCAAATAACCTGAACAGTCTGAAGTTAGAACGTTTTGAATCGGGTAAAAAACGTGGAAATGGTGGAAGTTTGTAAAAAGGCCAATTAATTTTGAAAGGGAAAAATGTCCCGAAAAACCTAGAATTCTGGAAAATCTTTGAATTTTTAGAATTTTTCAAGACAAAGCCCGTGATTCCCGAATAAGCTGAACAGTTTGAAGTTGAAACACTTTCAATCGGGTGAAAAATGTGGAAATGGTGGAAGTTTGAAAAATTGCCAATTAATTCAAGGGAAAAATGTCCCGGAAAACTTAGAATTCTGGAAAATCTGGGAATTTTTAGAATTGTTCAAGAGAAAGCCTGTGATTCCCGAAAAAGCTGAAAAGTTTGAAGTTAGAACGTTTTGAATCGGGTAAAAAACGTGGAAATGGTGGAAGTTTGTAAAAAGGCCAATTAATTTTGAAAGGGAAAAATGTCCCGAAAAACCTAGAATTATGGAAAATCTGGGAATTTTTAGAATTTTTCAAGACAAAGCCCGTGATTCCCGAATAAGCTGAACAGTTTGAAGTTAGAACGTTTTGAATCGGGTAGAAAATGTGGAAATGGTGGTAGTTTGAAAATTGGCCAATTCATTTTGAATGGAAAAAATATCCCGGAACACCTGGAATTCTGGGAAATTAGGGAATTTTTGAAATTTTTCAAGGGAAGGTCTGTGATTCCCAAATAATCTGAACAGTTTGAAGTTGAAACACTTTCATTCGGGTGAAAAATGTGGAAATGGTGGAAGTTTGTAAAAAGGCCAAATCATTTTGAAAGGGAAAAATGTCCCGAAAAACCTAGAATTCTGGAAAATCTGGGAATTTTTAGAATTTTTTAAGACAAAGCCCATGATTCCCGAAAAAGCTGAACAGTTTGAAGTTAGAACGTTTTGAATCGGGTAAAAAACGTGGAAATGGTGGAAGTTTGTAAAAAGGCCAATTAATTTTGAAAGGGAAAAATGTCCCGAAAAACCTAGAATTCTGGAAAATCTTTGAATTTTTAGAATTTTTCAAGACAAAGCCCGTGATTCCCGAATAAGCTGAACAGTTTGAAGTTGAAACACTTTCAATCGGGTGAAAAATGTGGAAATGGTGGAAGTTTGAAAAATTGTCAATTCATTCAAGGGAAAAATGTCCCGGAAAACTTAGAATTCTGGAAAATCTGGGAATTTTTAGAATTGTTCAAGAGAAAGCCCGTGATTCCCGAAAAAGCTGAAAAGTTTGAAGTTAGAACGTTTTGAATCGGGTAAAAAACGTGGAAATGGTGGAAGTTTGTAAAAAGGCCAATTAATTTTGAAAGGGAAAAATGTCCCGAAAAACCTAGAATTATGGAAAATCTGGGAATTTTTAGAATTTTTCAAGACAAAGCCCGTGATTCCCGAATAAGCTGAACAGTTTGAAGTTAGAACGTTTTGAATCGGGTAAAAAATGTGGAAAGGGTGGAAGTTTGAAAAATGGCCAATACATTTTGAATGAGAAAAATGTCCCGGAAAACCTGGAATTCTGGGAAAAAAGGGAATTTTTGAAAATTTTCAAGGGAAGGCCTGTGATTCCCAAATAAGATGAACAGTCTGAAGTTGAAACACTTTCAATCGGATGAAAAATGTGGAAATGGTTGAAGTTTGTAAAAAGGCCAAATCATTTTGAAAGGGAAAAATGTCCCGAAAAACCTGGAATTCTGGAAAATATGGGAATTTTTAGAATTTTTCAAGACAAAGCCCGTGATTCCCAAATAAGCTGAACAGTTTGATGTTAGAACGTTTTGAATCGGGTAAAAAATGTGGAAATGGTGGAAGTTTGACAAATGGCCAATACATTTTGAATGGGAAAAATGTCCCGGAAAACCTGGAATTCTGAGAAATTAGGGAATTTTTGAAAATTTTCAAGTAAAGGCCTGTGATTCGCAAATAAGATGAACAGTTTGAAGTTGGAACACTTTCAATCGGATGAAAAATGTGGAAATGTCGGAAGTTTGAAAAATGGCCAATTCATTTTGAATGGGAAAAATGGCCCAAAAAACCTAGAATTCTGGAAAATCTGGGAATTTTTTGGAATTTGTCAAGGGAAAGCCCGTGATTTCCGAATAAGCTGAACAGTTAGAAGCTGGAACGTTTTAAATCGGGTAAAAAATGTGGAAATGGTTGAAGTTTGAAAAATGGCCAATACACTTTGAATGGGAAAAATGTCCCGGAAAACCTGGAATTCTGAGAAATTAAGGAATTTTTGAACATTTTCAAGTGAAGGCCTGTGATTCCCAAAATAAGATGAACAGTTTGAAGTTGAAACACATTCAATCGGGTGAAAAATGTGGAAATGGTGGTAGTTTGAAAATTGGCCAATTCATTTTGAATGGAAAAAATATCCCGGAACACCTGGAATTCTGGGAAATTAGGGAATTTTTGAAATTTTTCAAGGGAAGGTCTGTGATTCCTAAATAATCTGAACAGTTTGAAGTTGAAACACTTTCATTCGGGTGAAAAATGTGGAAATGGTGGAAGTTTGTAAAAAGGCCAAATCATTTTGAAAGGGAAAAATGTCCCGAAAAACCTAGAATTCTGGAAAATCTTTGAATTTTTAGAATTTTTCAAGACAAAGCCCGTGATTCCCGAATAAGCTGAACAGTTTGAAGTTGAAACACTTTCAATCGGGTGAAAAATGTGGAAATGGTGGAAGTTTGAAAAATTGCCAATTCATTCAAGGGAAAAATGTCCCGGAAAACTTAGAATTCTGGAAAATCTGGGAATTTTTAGAATTGTTCAAGAGAAAGCCCGTGATTCCCGAAAAAGCTGAAAAGTTTGAAGTTAGAACGTTTTGAATCGGGTAAAAAACGTGGAAATGGTGGAAGTTTGTAAAAAGGCCAATTAATTTTGAAAGGGAAAAATGTCCCGAAAAACCTAGAATTATGGAAAATCTGGGAATTTTTAGAATTTTTCAAGACAAAGCCCGTGATTCCCGAATAAGCTGAACAGTTTGAAGTTAGAACGTTTTGAATCGGGTAAAAAATGTGGAAAGGGTGGAAGTTTGAAAAATGGCCAATACATTTTGAATGAGAAAAATGTCCCGGAAAACCTGGAATTCTGAGAAATTAGGGAATTTTTGAAAATTTTCAAGTAAAGGCCTGTGATTCGCAAATAAGATGAACAGTTTGAAGTTGGAACACTTTCAATCGGATGAAAAATGTGGAAATGTCGGAAGTTTGAAAAATGGCCAATTCATTTTGAATGGGAAAAATGGCCCAAAAAACCTAGAATTCTGGAAAATCTGGGAATTTTTTGGAATTTGTCAAGGGAAAGCCCGTGATTTCCGAATAAGCTGAACAGTTAGAAGCTGGAACGTTTTAAATCGGGTAAAAAATGTGGAAATGGTTGAAGTTTGAAAAATGGCCAATACACTTTGAATGGGAAAAATGTCCCGGAAAACCTGGAATTCTGAGAAATTAGGGAATTTTTTAACATTTTCAAGTGAGGGCCTGTGATTCCCAAATAAGCTGAACAGTTTGAAGGTGGAACACTTTCAATTGGATGAAAAATGTGGAAATGGTGGAAGTTTGAAAAATGGCCATATCATTTTGAATGGGAAAAATGTCCCAAAAAACCTAGAATTTTGGGAAATCTGGTAGCGCCAGCGGTAGAAAATGGATGGATGGTAATTTTTTGGAATTTGTCAAGGGAAAGCCCGTGATTTCCGAATAAGCTGAACAGTTTGATGTTGGAACATTTTAAATCGGGTAAAAAATGTGGAAATGGTTGAAGTTTGAAAAATGGCCAATACATTTTGAATGGGAAAAATGTCCCGGAAAACCTGGAATTCTGAGAAATTAAGGAATTTTTTAAAATTTTCAAGTGAAGGCCTGTGATTCCCAAATAAGCTGAACAGTTTGAAGTTGAAACACTTTCAATCGGGTGAAAAATGTGGAAATTGTGGTATTTTGAAAATTGGCCAATTCATTTTGAATGGGAAACATTTCCCGGAAAACCTGGAATTCTGGGAAATTAGGGAATTTTTGAAAATTTTCAAGGCAAGGTCTGTGATTCCAAATAAGCTGAACAGTTTGAAGTTGAAACACTTTCAATCGGGTGAAAAATGTGGAAATGGTGGAAGTTTGTAAAAAGGCCAATTCTTTTTGAATGGGAAAAATGTCCCGAAAAACCTAGAATTCTGGAAAATCTGGGAATTTTTAGAATTTTTCAAGACAAAACCCGTGATTCCCGAATAAGCTGAACAGTTTGAAGTTAGAACGTTTTGAATCGGGTAGAAAATGTGGAAATGGTGGAAGTTTGAAAAATGGCCAATACATTTTGAATGGGAAAAATGTCCCGGAAAACCTGGAATTCTGAGAAATTATGGAATTTTTGAACATTTTCAAGTGAAGGCCTGTGATTCCCAAATAAGCTGAACAGTATGAAGTTGAAACACTTTCAATCGGGTGAAAAATGTGGAAATGGTGGAAGTTTGAAAAATTGCCAATTCATTCAAGGGAGAAATGTCCCGGAAAACCTAGTATTTCTGGAAAATGTGGGAATTTTTAGAATTTTTCAAGAGAAAGCCTGCGATTCCTGAATAAGCTGAACAGTTTGAAGTTAGAACGTTTTGAATCGGGTAAAAAATGTGGAAATGGTGGAAGTTTGAAAAACGGCCAATACATTTTGAATGGGAAAAATGTCCCGGAAAACCTGGAATTCTGAGAAATTAAGGAAGTTTTGAAAATTTTCAAGTGAAGGCCTGTGATTCCCGAATAAGCTGAACAGTTTGAAGTTGAAACACTTTCAATCGGATGAAAAATGTGTAAATGGTGGAAGTTTGAAAAATGGCCAATTCATTTTGAATGGGAAAAATGGCCCAAAAAACCTAGAATTCTGGAAAATCTGGGAATTTTTTGGAATTTGTCAAGGGAAAGCCCGTGATTTCCGAATAAGCTGAACAGTTAGAAGCTGGAACGTTTTAAATCGGGTAAAAAATGTGGAAATGGTTGAAGTTTGAAAAATGGCCAATACACTTTGAATGGGAAAAATGTCCCGGAAAACCTGGAATTCTGAGAAATTAAGGAATTTTTGAACATTTTCAAGTGAAGGCCTGTGATTCCCAAAATAAGATGAACAGTTTGAAGTTGAAACACATTCAATCGGGTGAAAAATGTGGAAATGGTGGTAGTTTGAAAATTGGCCAATTCATTTTGAATGGAAAAAATATCCCGGAACACCTGGAATTCTGGGAAATTAGGGAATTTTTGAAATTTTTCAAGGGAAGGTCTGTGATTCCCAAATAATCTGAACAGTTTGAAGTTGAAACACTTTCATTCGGGTGAAAAATGTGGAAATGGTGGAAGTTTGTAAAAAGGCCAAATCATTTTGAAAGGGAAAAATGTCCCGAAAAACCTAGAATTCTGGAAAATCTGGGAATTTTTAGAATTTTTTAAGACAAAGCCCATGATTCCCGAAAAAGCTGAACAGTTTGAAGTTAGAACGTTTTGAATCGGGTAAAAAACGTGGAAATGGTGGAAGTTTGTAAAAAGGCCAATTAATTTTGAAAGGGAAAAATGTCCCGAAAAACCTAGAATTCTGGAAAATCTTTGAATTTTTAGAATTTTTCAAGACAAAGCCCGTGATTCCCGAATAAGCTGAACAGTTTGAAGTTGAAACACTTTCAATCGGGTGAAAAATGTGGAAATGGTGGAAGTTTGAAAAATTTCCAATTCATTCAAGGGAAAAATGTCCCGGAAAACTTAGAATTCTGGAAAATCTGGGAATTTTTAGAATTGTTCAAGAGAAAGCCCGTGATTCCCAAAAAAGCTGAAAAGTTTGAAGTTAGAACGTTTTGAATCGGGTAAAAAACGTGGAAATGGTGGAAGTTTGTAAAAAGGCCAATTAATTTTGAAAGGGAAAAATGTCCCGAAAAACCTAGAATTATGGAAAATCTGGGAATTTTTAGAATTTTTCAAGACAAAACCCGTGATTCCCGAATAAGCTGAACAGTTTGAAGTTAGAACGTTTTGAATCGGGTAGAAAATGTGGAAATGGTGGAAGTTTGAAAAATGGCCAATACATTTTGAATGGGAAAAATGTCCCGGAAAACCTGGAATTCTGAGAAATTATGGAATTTTTGAACATTTTCAAGTGAAGGCCTGTGATTCCCAAATAAGCTGAACAGTATGAAGTTGAAACACTTTCAATCGGGTGAAAAATGTGGAAATGGTGGAAGTTTGAAAAATTGCCAATTCATTCAAGGGAGAAATGTCCCGGAAAACCTAGTATTTCTGGAAAATGTGGGAATTTTTAGAATTTTTCAAGAGAAAGCCTGCGATTCCTGAATAAGCTGAACAGTTTGAAGTTAGAACGTTTTGAATCGGGTAAAAAATGTGGAAATGGTGGAAGTTTGAAAAACGGCCAATACATTTTGAATGGGAAAAATGTCCCGGAAAACCTGGAATTCTGAGAAATTAAGGAAGTTTTGAAAATTTTCAAGTGAAGGCCTGTGATTCCCGAATAAGCTGAACAGTTTGAAGTTGAAACACTTTCAATCGGATGAAAAATGTGTAAATGGTGGAAGTTTGAAAAATTGCCAATTCATTTTGAAAGGGAAAAAGGTCCCGGAAAACCTAGAATTCTGGAAAATCTGGGAATTTTTAGAAATTTTCAAGCGAAAGTCCGCGATTCCTGAATAAGCTGAACAGTTTGAAGTTAGAACGTTTTGAATCGGGTAAAAAATGTGGAAATGGTGGAAGTTTGAAAAATGGCCAATACATTTTGAATGGGAAAAATGTCCCAGAAAACCTTGAATTCTGAGAAATTAGGGAATTTTTGAAAATTTTCAAGTGAAGGCCTTTGATTCCTAGATAAGCTGAACAGTTTGAAATTGAAACACTTTCAATCGGGTGAAAAATGTGGAAATGGTGGAAGTTTGAAAAATTGCCAATTCATTTTGAAAGGGAAAAATGTCCCGGAAAACCTAGAATTCTGGAAAATTTGGGAATTTTTAGAAATTTTCAAGAGAAAGTCCGCGATTCCTGAATAAGCTGAACAGTTTGAAGTTAGAACGTTTTGAATCGGGTAAAAAACGTGGAAATCGTGGAAGTTTGTAAAAAGGCCATTTCATTTTGAAAGGGAAAAATGTCCCGAAAAACCTAGAATTATGGAAAATCTGGGAATTTTTAGAATTTTTCAAGACAAAGCCCGTGATTCCCGAATAAGCTGAACAGTTTGAAGTTAGAACGTTTTGAATCGGGTAAAAAATGTGGAAATGGTGGAAGTTTGAAAAATGGCCGATACATTTTGAATGGGAAAAATGTCCCGGAAAACCTGGAATTCCGAGAAATTATGGAATTTTTGAAAATTTTCAAGTGAAGGCCTGTGATTCCCAAATAAGATGAACAGTATGAAGTTGAAACACTTTCAATCGGGTGAAAAATGTGGAAATGGTGGAAGTTTGAAAAATTGCCGATTCATTCAAGGGAAAAATGTCCCGGAAAACCTAGTATTTCTGGAAAATGTGGGAATTTTTAGAATTTTTCAAGAGAAAGCCCGCGATTCCTGAATAAGCTGAACAGTTTGAAGCTGGAACGTTTTAAAACGGGTAAAAAATGTGGAAATGGTAGAAGTTTGAAAAATGGCCAATACATTTTGAATGGGAAAAATGTCCCGGAAAACCTGAAATCCTGAGAAATTAAGGATTTTTTTTTAAATTTTCAAGTAAAGGCCTGTGATTCCCAAATAAGCTGGAAAGTTTGAAATTGAAACACTTTCAATCGGGTGAAAAATGTGGAAATGGTGGAAGTTTGAAAAATTGCCAATTCATTTTGAATGGGAAAAATGTCCCGGAAAACCTAGAATTCTGGAAAATTTGGGACTTTTTAGAATTTTTATAGAGAAAGCCCACGATTCCTGAATAAACTGAACAGTTTGAAGTTAGAACGTTTTGAATCGGGTAAAAAATGTGGAAATGGTGGAAGTTTTAAAAATGGCCAATACATTCTGAATGGGAAAAATGTCCCGGGAAACCTGGAATTCTGATAAATTAGGGAATTTTTGAAAATTTTCAAGTGAAGGCCTGTGATTCCCAAATAAGATGAACAGTTTGAAGTTGAAACACTTTCAATCGGGTGAAAAATGTGGAAATGGTGGAAGTTTGAAAAATTGCCGATTCATTCAAGGGAAAAATGTCCCGGAAAACCTAGTATTTCTGGAAAATGTGGGAATTTTTAAAATTTTTCAAGAGAAAGCCCGCGATTCCTGAATAAGCTGAACAGTTTGAAGCTGGAACGTTTTAAAACGGGTAAAAAATGTGGAAATGGTAGAAGTTTGAAAAATGGCCAATACATTTTGAATGGGAAAAATGTCCCGGAAAACCTGAAATCCTGAGAAATTAAGGATTTTTTTTTTAATTTTCAAGTAAAGGCCTGTGATTCCCAAATAAGATGGAAAGTTTGAAGTTGAAACACTTTCAATCGGGTGAAAAATGTGGAAATGGTGGAAGTTTGAAAAATTGCCAATTCATTTTGAATGGGAAAAATGTCCCGGAAAACCTAGAATTCTGGAAAATTTGGGAATTTTTAGAATTTTTATAGAGAAAGCCCACGATTCCTGAATAAACTGAACAGTTTGAATTTAGAACGTTTTGAATCGGGTAAAAAATGTGGAAATGGTGGAAGTTTGAAAAATGGCCAATACATTTTGAATGGGAAAAATGTCCCGGAAAACCTGGAATTCTGAGAAATTAGGGAATTTTTTAACATTTTCAAGTGAGGGCCTGTGATTCCCAAATAAGCTGAACAGTTTGAAGGTGGAACACTTTCAATTGGATGAAAAATGTGGAAATGGTGGAAGTTTGAAAAATGGCCAATTCATTTTGAATGGGAAAAATGTCCCAAAAAACCTAGAATTTTGGGAAATCTGGTAGCGCCAGCGGTAGAAAATGGATGGATGGTAATTTTTTGGAATTTGTCAAGGGAAAGCCCGTGATTTCCGAATAAGCTGAACAGTTTGATGTTGGAACATTTTAAATCGGGTAAAAAATGTGGAAATGGTTGAAGTTTGAAAAATGGCCAATACATTTTGAATGGGAAAAATGTCCCGGAAAACCTGGAATTCTGAGAAATTAAGGAATTTTTTAAAATTTTCAAGTGAAGGCCTGTGATTCCCAAATAAGCTGAACAGTTTGAAGTTGAAACACTTTCAATCGGGTGAAAAATGTGGAAATGGTGGTATTTTGAAAATTGGCCAATTCATTTTGAATGGGAAACATTTCCCGGAAAACCTGGAATTCTGGGAAATTTGGGAATTTTTGAAAATTTTCAAGGGAAGGTCTGTGATTCCCAAATAAGCTGAACAGTTTGAAGTTGAAACACTTTCAATCGGGTGAAAAATGTGGAAACGGTGGAAGTTTGTAAAAAGGCGAATTCTTTTTGAATGGGAAAAATTTCCGGAAAAACCTAGAATTTTGGAAAATCTGGGAATTTTTTGAATTTTTCAAGACAAAGCCCGTGATTCCCGAAAAAGCTGAACAGTTTGAAGTTAGAACGTTTTGAATCGGGTAAAAAATGTGGAAATGGTGGAAGTTTTAAAAATGGCCAATACATTCTGAATGGGAAAAATGTCCCTGGAAACCTGGAATTCTGAGAAATTAGGGAATTTTTGAACATTTTCAAGTGAAGGCCTGTGATTCCCAAATAAGATGAACAGTATGAAGTTGAAACACTTTCAATCGGGTGAAAAATGTGGAAATGGTGGAAGTTTGAAAAATTGCCGATTCATTCAAGGGAAAAATGTCCCGGAAAACCTAGTATTTCTGGAAAATGTGGGAATTTTTAAAATTTTTCAAGAGAATGCCCGCGATTCCTGAATAAGCTGAACAGTTTGAACCTGGAACGTTTTAAAACGGGTAAAAAATGTGGAAATGGTAGAAGTTTGAAAAATGGCCAATACATTTTGAATGGGAAAAATGTCCCGGAAAACCTGAAATCCTGAGAAATTAAGGATTTTTTTTTAAATTTTCAAGTAAAGGCCTGTGATTCCCAAATAAGTTGGAAAGTTTGAAGTTGAAACACTTTCAATCGGGTGAAAAATGTGGAAATGGTGGAAGTTTGAAAAATTGCCAATTCATTTTGAATGGGAAAAATGTCCCGGAAAACCTAGAATTCTGGAAAATTTGGGACTTTTTAGAATTTTTATAGAGAAAGCCCACGATTCCTGAATAAACTGAACAGTTTGAAGTTAGAACGTTTTGAATCGGGTAAAAAATGTGGAAATGGTGGAAGTTTGAAAAATGGCCAATACATTTTGAATGGGAAAAATGTCCCGGAAAACCTGGAATTCTGAGAAATTAGGGAATTTTTTAACATTTTCAAGTGAGGGCCTGTGATTCCCAAATAAGCTGAACAGTTTGAAGGTGGAACACTTTCAATTGGATGAAAAATGTGGAAATGGTGGAAGTTTGAAAAATGGCCAATTCATTTTGAATGGGAAAAATGTCCCAAAAAACCTAGAATTTTGGGAAATCTGGTAGCGCCAGCGGTAGAAAATGGATGGATGGTAATTTTTTGGAATTTGTCAAGGGAAAGCCCGTGATTTCCGAATAAGCTGAACAGTTTGATGTTGGAACATTTTAAATCGGGTAAAAAATGTGGAAATGGTTGAAGTTTGAAAAATGGCCAATACATTTTGAATGGGAAAAATGTCCCGGAAAACCTGGATTTCTGAGAAATTAAGGATTTTTTTAAAATTTTCAAGTGAAGGCCTGTGATTCCCAAATAAGCTGAACAGTTTGAAGTTGAAACACTTTCAATCGGGTGAAAAATGTGGAAATTGTGGTATTTTGAAAATTGGCCAATTCATTTTGAATGGGAAACATTTCCCGGAAAACCTGGAATTCTGGGAAATTAGGGAATTTTTGAAAATTTTCAAGGGAAGGTCTGTGATTCCAAATAAGCTGAACAGTTTGAAGTTGAAACACTTTCAATCGGGTGAAAAATGTGGAAATGGTGGAAGTTTGTAAAAAGGCCAAATCTTTTTGAATGGGAAAAATTTCCCGAAAAACCTAGAATTCTGGAAAATCTGGGAATTTTTTGAATTTTTCAAGACAAAGCCCGTGATTCCCGAAAAAGATGAACAGTTTGAAGTTAGAACATTTTGAATCGGGTAAAAAATGTGGAAATAGTGGAAGTTTTAAAAATGGCCAATACATTCTGAACGGGAAAAATGTCCCGGGAAACCTGGAATTCTGAGAAATTAGGGAATTTTTGAACATTTTCAAGTGAAGGCCTGTGATTCCCAAATAAGATGAACAGTATGAAGTTGAAACACTTTCAATCGGGTGAAAAATGTGGAAATGGTGGAAGTTTGAAAAATTGCCGATTCATTTTGAATGGGAAAAATGGCCCGGAAAACCTAGTATTTCTGGAAAATGTGGGAATTTTTAAAATTTTTCAAGAGAAAGCCCGCGATTCCTGAATAAGCTGAACAGTTTGAAGCTGGAACGTTTTAAAACGGGTAAAAAATGTGGAAATGGTAGAAGTTTGAAAAATGGCCAATACATTTTGAATGGGAAAAATGTCCCGGAAAACCTGAAATCCTGAGAAATTAAGGATTTTTTTTTAAATTTTCAAGTAAAGGCCTGTGATTCCCAAATAAGCTGGAAAGTTTGAAGTTGAAACACTTTCAATCGGGTGAAAAATGTGGAAATGGTGGAAGTTTGAAAAATTGCCAATTCATTTTGAATGGGAAAAATGTCCCGGAAAACCTAGAATTCTGGAAAATTTGGGAATTTTTAGAATTTTTATAGAGAAAGCCCACGATTCCTGAATAAACTGAATAGTTTGAAGTTAGAACGTTTTGAATCGGGTAAAAAATGTGGAAATGGTGGAAGTTTGAAAAATGGCCAATACATTTTGAATGGGAAAAATGTCCCGGAAAACCTGGAATTCTGAGAAATTAGGGAATTTTTTAACATTTTCAAGTGAGGGCCTGTGATTCCCAAATAAGCTGAACAGTTTGAAGGTGGAACACTTTCAATTGGATGAAAAATGTGGAAATGGTGGAAGTTTGAAAAATGGCCAATTCATTTTGAATGGGAAAAATGTCCCAAAAAACCTAGAATTTTGGGAAATCTGGTAGCGCCAGCGGTAGAAAATGGATGGATGGTAATTTTTTGGAATTTGTCAAGGGAAAGCCCGTGATTTCCGAATAAGCTGAACAGTTTGATGTTGGAACATTTTAAATCGGGTAAAAAATGTGGAAATGGTTGAAGTTTGAAAAATGGCCAATACATTTTGAATGGGAAAAATGTCCCGGAAAACCTGGAATTCTAAGAAATTAAGGAATTTTTTAAAATTTTCAAGTGAAGGCCTGTGATTCCCAAATAAGCTGAACAGTTTGAAGTTGAAACACTTTCAATCGGGTGAAAAATGTGGAAATGGTGGTATTTTGAAAATTGGCCAATTCATTTTGAATGGGAAATATTTCCCGGAAAACCTGGAATTCTGGGAAATTAGGGAATTTTTGAAAATTTTCAAGGGAAGGTCTGTGATTCCCAAATAAGCTGAACAGTTTGAAGTTGAAACACTTTCAATCGGATGAAAAATGTGGAAATGGTGGAAGTTTGTAAAAAGGCCAATTCTTTTTGAATGGGAAAAATTTCCCGAAAAACCTAGAATTCTGGAAAATCTGGGAATTTTTTGAATTTTTCAAGACAAAGCCCGTGATTCCCGAAAAAGCTGAACAGTTTGAAGTTAGAACGTTTTGAATCGGGTAAAAAATGTGGAAATGGTGGAAGTTTTTAAAATGGCCAATACATTCTGAATGGGAAAAATGTCCCGGGAAACCTGGAATTCTGAGAAATTAGGGAATTTTTGAACATTTTCAAGTGAAGGCCTGTGATTCCCAAATAAGATGAACAGTTTGAAGTTGGAACACTTTCAATCGGATGAAAAATGTGGAAATGGTGGAAGTTTGAAAAATGGCCAATTCATTTTGAATGGGAAAAATGTCCCAAAAAACCTAGAATTCTGGGAAATCCGGTAATTTTTTGGAATTTTTCAAGGAAAAGCCCGTGATATCCGAATAAGCTGAACAGTTTCAAGTTGGAATGCTTTGAATTGGGTGAAAAATGTGGAAATAGTCAAAGTTTTAAAATTTCCAATTCATTTTAAATGGGAAAAATGTCCCGGAAAACCTGGAATTCTGTGAATTTTTGGAATTTGTCAATGGAAAGCCCACAATTCCTGATTAAGCTTAACAGTTTGAAGTTGGAACACTTTGGATGGGGTTAAAAATGTGGAAGGTAGAGCGTGCCAAAATCTGGAGAAGAAAAATACTAAAAAGATTAATTTTGGTGTGGAAAACATGTGTGAATGTTTTGGAGCATTCACACAATTAAAAAAGAAAAAAAAAAAAAAAGAAAGAATGGTCGGATAAAAAGTGTGAGGAATGATTTGAGGTACTGAAAGTGGAATAAATGGCGTGTACAGTAGAGTTCTGCCAGAGTCTCGGTAGAAGCCTGGACGGGGAGAAGAGGCAGTCATACATGGAGAAGAGGCGCTCATACATGGAGAAGAGGCAGTCATACGGGGAGAAGAGGCGGTCATACGGGGAGAAGAGGAGTTCATATGGGGAGAAGAGGCGCTCATACGTGGAGAAGAGGCGCTCATACGGGGAGAAGAGGCGCTCATACGAGGAGAAGAGGCGCTCATACATGGAGAAGAGGCGGTCATGCGGGGAGAAGAGGAATTCATATGGGGAGAAGAGGCGCTCATACATGGAGAAGAGGCGGTCATACGGGGAGAAGAGGAGTTCATATGGGGAGAAGAGGCGCTCATACATGGAGAAGAGGCGCTCATGCGTGGAGAAGAGGCGGTCATACTGGGAGAACAGGTGGTCATACTGGGAAAAGAGGCGCTCATACGGGGAGAAGAGGCGGTCATACTGGGAGAACAGGTGGTCATACTGGGAGAAGAGGCGCTCATACATGGAGAAGAGATGGTCATACGGGGAGAAGAGGAGTTCATATGGGGAGAAGAGGCGCTCATACATGGAGAAGAGGCGCTCATACATGGAGAAGAGGCGCTCATACATGGAGAACAGGTGGTCATACTGGGAAAAGAGGCGCTCATACGTGGAGAAGAGGCGGTCATACTGGGAGAACAGGTGGTCATACTGGGAAAAGAGGCGCTCATACGGGGAGAAGAGCCGCTCATACGGAGAGAAGAGCCGCTCATACGGGGAGAAAAGCGCTCATATGGGGAGAAGAGGCGGTCATACAGGGAGAAAAGCGCTCATACGGGAAGAAGAAGCGCTCATACATGGAGAAGAGGCGGTCATACGGGGAGAAGAGGCGCTCATACGGGAAGAAGAAGCCCTCATACATGGAGAAGAAGCGGTCATAAGGGGAGAAGAGGCGGTCATACAGGGAGAAGAAGCGGTCATAAGGGGAGAAGAGGCGGTCATACGGGGAGAAGAGGAGTTCATATGGGGAGAAGAGGCGCTCATACATGGAGAAGAGGCGCTCATACATGGAGAAGAGGCGCTCATACATGGAGAACAGGTGGTCATACTGGGAAAAGAGGCGCTCATACGTGGAGAAGAGGCGGTCATACTGGGAGAACAGGTGGTCATACTGGGAAAAGAGGCGCTCATACGTGGAGAAGAGGCGGTCATACTGGGAGAACAGGTGGTCATACTGGGAAAAGAGGCGCTCATACGGGGAGAAGAGCCGCTCATACGGAGAGAAGAGCCGCTCATACGGGGAGAAAAGCGCTCATATGGGGAGAAGAGGCGGTCATACAGGGAGAAAAGCGCTCATACGGGAAGAAGAAGCGCTCATACATGGAGAAGAGGCGGTCATACGGGGAGAAGAGGCGCTCATACGGGAAGAAGAAGCCCTCATACATGGAGAAGAAGCGGTCATAAGGGGAGAAGAGGCGGTCATACAGGGAGAAGAAGCGGTCATAAGGGGAGAAGAGGCGGTCATACAGGGAGAAGAAGCGCTCATACGGGGAGAAGAGGCGCTCATACATGGAGAACAGGCGGTCATACGGGGAGAATAGGCGCTCATGCATGGAGAAGATGCGCTCATACGGCGAGAAAAGCGCTCATATGGGGAGAATAGGTGCTCATATGTGGAGAAGAGGCGGTCATACGGGGAGAAACGCGCTCCTACGGGGAGAAGAGGCACTCTTACATGGAGAAGAGGCGGTCATTCGGGGAGAAAAGGCGCTCATACGAGAAGAAGAAGCTCTCATAGCGCTCATACATGGAGAAGAAGCGGTCATAAGGGGAGAAGAGGCGCTCATACGTGGAAAAGAGGCGCTCATACGGTTGGAAGAAACGCTCATACATGGAGAAGAAGCAGTCATAAGGGGAGAAGAAGCGCTCATACGGGGAGAAGAGGCACTCATACATGGAGAAGAGGCGGTCATACGGGGAGAAAAGCGCTCATACGGGGAGAATAGGCGCTCATACGTGGAGAAGAGGCGGTCATACGGGGAGAAAAGCGCTCATACGGGGAGAAGAGGCGCTCATACGTGGAGAAAAGGCGGTCATACGGGGAGAAAAGCGGTCATATGGGGAGAATACGCGCTCATACGTGGAGAAGAGGCGGTCATACGGGGAGAATAGGCGCTCATACATGGAGAATAGGCGCTCATACGGGGAGAAAAGCGCTCATATGGGGAGAAGAGGCGCTCATACATGGAGAAGAGGCGGTCATACGGGCAGAAAAGGCGCTCATACGGGAAGAAGAAGCGCTCATAGCGCTCATACATGGAGAAGAAGCGGTCATAAGGGGAGAGGAGGCGGTCATAAGGGGAGAAGAAGCGCTCATACAGGGAAAAGAGGCGCTCATACGTGGAGAAGAGGCGCTCATATACGGTTGGAAGAATCGCTCATACATGGAGAAGAGGCGCTCATACATGGACAACAGGCGGTCATACTGGGAAAAGAGGCGCTCATACGGGGAGAAGAGGAGCTCATACATGGAGAACAGGCGCTCATACATGTAGAACAGCAGGCGGTCACACTGGGAGAAGAGGCGGTCATACGTGGCCATGACGGCAGAGTCCTCATAAGCAAGCAAACAGGCTTTATTGCACTTTCCTGCGGCCGGGCGTCGAAGTCATTACAGCAGACGTGCGGCCTGTTTAGCCGCTGATGATCACAGCTGAGACTCATCACGACTTATGGCAGATTTTCTTTTTTCCTGAGGAGAATGAGGAGAAAATTGGATGGAAGATGAAACCCAGGACCACTGGCTGGCTCCATGATGAAAAGCTAGACCGGGGTAAATGTCTATTAATGGCCTCCATTAGAAAAGGCCGCGGGAAGATTAGGGGAAGACGCTGAATGTGGCAAAGTGGCCGCCTGTCAGATGAGAGCGTCTTGTGTTCCCGCTCGCAACATATCTGCCACAAAGAGAGCGTCTTGTGTTCCTACTCGTAACATATCTGCCACAAAGGGAGGGCAAATCAGCGCCTTGATTAGAGGAAAGGAGAGCATGTCAAGGACTTCTCTTCATTAGCAGAAAAGGCTCTTCCCGCTGAATGAGGCGGCGTGAATGGACCGCCAGCATTCAGCCGCCATCCTATGCAAACAAGTTGTCCAAGTGGCACATTGTTTCAAAGGACCTGTGACACGCACAGAAACAAGTCTTGGACACCCGTGCTATAGTGGACTCTTTCACCCAACGTTTAGCCGCCCCGGCTAATTAAGTGCTTTGAAAGAGCGCGCATCAAAAAGGGGGAGGCGGGATTTGGAGTGGCTCTGACCAACCCTCGGGTCCAGAGGTCAGTCGCTCTCCAAGACACAAGTCGCCCCCGAGATGCCCTGGGTCCCCCTCCCTCCCCCCGCGCCCCTGGACGCTAACCCCTAACCTCCACTGGAGGGAATCAAAGAACAGACGTGCCTTGCAATAACAGTCAACGTTTGGAGAAATATGAGAAAAGGGGATGAGAAATAAGCTCTGATGTGCTCCAATTTGTTTGTAGAAAAATACTCATTCCGTTCATAACTTTTATGGACAGAATTTCTAAGCCCAGTCAAGGCGTTGAGGGGATCCGGTTTGGTGTCTGCAGGATTAGGTCTCTGCTTTTTGCAGATGATGTGGTCCTGATTGCTTCATCCGGCCAGGATCTTCAGCTCTCACTGGATCAGTTTACAGCCGAGCGTGAAGCGACCAGGATGAGAATCAGAACCTCCAAATCCAAGTCTGTGGTTTTCGCACGGGAAATAGCGGAGTGGCATCTCCAAGTTGGGGAGGAGACACTGCCCCAAGTGGAGGAGTTCAGGAACTTCGGAATGGATGGTGAGATGGACAGGTGGATCGGTGCGGCGTCTTCAGTAATGCGGACGCTGTGTCGATCCGTTGTGTTGAAGAAGGAGCTGAGCCGGAAGGCAAAGCTCTCAATTTACCGGTCGATCTACGTTCCCATCCTCACCTATGGGCATGAGCTTTGGGTTATGACCGAAAAGACAAGATCATGGGTACAAGCGGTCCAAAGGAGTTTGGGTCTCTCCCTTAGAGATAGGGTGAGAAGCTCTGTCATCCAAGAGGAACTCAAAGTAAAGCCGCTGCTCCTCCACATGGAGAGGAGCCAGATGGGGTGGTTCGGGCATCTGGTCAGGATGCCACCCGAACGCCTCCCTAGGGAGGTGTTTGGGGCACGTCCAACTGGTAGGAGGCCACGGGGAAGACCCAGGACACGTTGGGAAGACTATGTCTCCCAACTGGCCTGGGAACGCCTCGGGATCCCCCGGGAGGAGCTGGACCAAGTGGCTGGGGCCAAGAAGTCTGGGCTTCCCTGCTTAGGCTGCTGCCCCCACGACCCGACCTCGGGTAAGCGAAGGAAAATGGATGGATAGATGGATGGATGGGAGACATAACCCCCTGGAGATTCACTAACAGTAATAATTATTATAATAATGAATTATTACTATGTTTATTAGCATACACAAGTATATATAAAATCAGAAAATATGTACTTTAGACTATAAAGTAAAGTAAAACTTGACATATTATTTTATAATCATATTTCTGTGAATAATGAATGCAGCTGACCAGCAGCGCCCGTGCCCCCGAAATGGACAAGCAATTATTAAAACTCACATTCTGGCTACTTTATATCATAATAGACTACATTATATATCCTAGATCAGGGGTGCCCACACTTTTTCTACAGGTGAGCTACTTTTCAATTGACCAACTCGAGGGGATCTACCTCATTTATATATATCATTTATATTTATTTATTTATGAAAGAGACATTTTTGTAAACAAGTTAAATGTGTTTAATGATAATACAAGCATGTGTAACACATATAGATGTCTTTCTTTCACAAAGACAAGAATATAAGTTGGTGTATTACCTGATTCTGATGACTTGCATTGATTGGAATCAGACAGTAATGATGATAACGCCCGCATTTTCAAATGGAGGAGAAAAAAAGTTGTCCTTTCTGTACAATACCACATGGAAGTGGTTGGTTTTTGGCATCTAATTCATCCAGCTTCCATACACTTTACAAGAAAAACATTGGCGGCAAATTCCGTAGCTTGCTTGATTGACATTCACGGCACCCGAGGGTCTTGTGAGATGACGCTGGCTGCTGCCAGTTCATTATTATGAAAAAATGACGGAGAGGAAGGCGAGAAACACTTTTTATTTCAACAGACTTTCGCGCCGTCCCTTCCGTCAAAACTCTAAAGGCCGACTGCACATTTCCTATCTTCACAATAAAAGCCCTGCTTCATGCTGCCTGCGCTAACAAAATAAGAGTCTCGGAAAGCTGGCGTGCACAAGTGATGTGCACGCCAGCTTTCTGAGGGATCGCTTGTGCACGCCAGTTTTCCGAGACTCTGTATTTAGTTAGCGCAGGCAGCATGAAGCAGGGCTTTTATTGTGAAGATAGGAAATGTGCAGTCGGCCTTTAGAGTTTTGACGGAAGGTACGGCGCGAGAGTCTGTTGAAATAAAAAGTGTTTCTGGCCTTCCTCTCGGTCATATTTTCATAATAATGATCTTGCAGCAGCCAGCGTCATCTCACAAGACCCTCCGGTACCGTGAATGTCATTTAAGTGACGTCTTGGTGAAGATTGATGATCACTAATTTTTAGGTCTATTTTTTTTAAAAGCCTGGCTGGAGATCGACTGACACACCCCCCGCGGTCGACTGGTAGCTCGCGATCGACGTAATGGGCACCCCTGTCCTAGATTAAAAATATTATTGAAACTAGGACATAAACACACCGGATAAAATGATAGCATAAATGCAAGATGTAACAATCGCATCATGTCACTCCCAACTCTTAAAAGTCCAAAATCTTATGCAAGTTTTGTTTACAAACATATACAAAACCCCTACTAATGTTATCTGGTTTTCAAATGTGTGTTAAAAAGCTATTTTTAACCAAATTCAGTCAATGATTTGTTTCCAGAGCAATATAAACATTTGTATTGGCCAACCACACTTATGCAAAAATGAAACTATCATTGAGAAATATCAAGTAGATAACTTTGTTTTAACTTTCATATCACTATTACATCTCAAATGTATTTAAATGTAAGGAAAACAGAACAATATGTTAGGCATGCACCTGGGGTTAGGCCCCTCCCACCTCCAAAGACATGCACCTGGGGATAGGCCCCTCCCACCTCCAAAGACATGCACCTGGGGATAGGTTGATTGGCAACACTAAATGGTCCCTAGTGTGTGAATGTGAGTGTGAATGTTGTCTGTCTATCTGTGTTGGCCCTGCGATGAGGTGGCGACTTGTCCAGGGTGTACCCCGCCTTCCGCCCGATTGTAGCTGAGATAGGCGCCAGCGCCCCCCACGACCCTGAAAGGGAATAAGCGGTAGAAAATGGATGGATGGATGTTGGCCAATACTGGGTGAGAGAAAAAATCTTCAAAAAACATTTTTTTATTTTTTTATTTTAATTCCTAGCAAACACAGCAATTTGCTTGGATTTTACTGCCGTCACATTAAGCCCGGAGGTGGTCAGGCTGGCTTTGTTCTCGATGGCTACCCGATGCCATTTGGCCTTTCTCGAAGGAAAAAAATGCCCTATGCTTGTTCTGGTTTCGGCCTTACGAATCGTTCAAATCGCAGAAAGGATAAACGTTTCTTCAGCGTTCCTCGAGAAGTCATCAAAAAGGGCGGAAAAGTGCAAGATTTTACAAAACGATGACGAGAAAAGCAGCTCAGACTCCAGTCCAAGGGAGCGGAGTCCAAGAATGCTCGAGTTCTCAGTCATCACTCCGTTAAATAGAATAGAATAGAATATCATTATATTTGCATATAACGAGATTAAGGACTCCAACTTAAAGTGCGGTAGTGGGAACAAAAATGGACACAAGAGGTAATAAAGGAAAAACGAACAATTGAAATAAACATTCTACAATCCAATAAAAATAATAAGCAATCCTGTAAAATACACAAAACACTAAAGAAATACAAAATACTGTAAATCAGGGGTCACCAACCTTTTTAAAGGCAAGAGCTACTTCTTGGGTACTGATTCATACGAAGGGCTACCAGTTTGATACACACTTATATAAATTGCCATAAATAGCCAATTTGCTCAATTTATCTTTAATAACTATATATATAAATATATATAAATGTTTTTTTTTTTCTGTCTGTAATTCCATCGTACATTTTTTTTCCTTTTACGGAAGGTTTTTTGAAGAGGATAAATGTCCTTGGAGGTGGGAGGGGCCTATCCCCAGGTGCACGTCTTTGGATTTGGGAGGAGCCTATGCCCAGGGGCATGTCGTTGGAGGTGGGAGGGGCTTATTCCCAGGTGCATGTCTTTGGAGGTGGGAAGGGCTTATTCCCAGGTGCATGTCTTTGGAGCTGGGAGGGGCCTATCCCCAGGTGCATGTCTTTGGAGGTGGGAGGGGCCTATCCGCAAGTGCATGTCTTTGGAAGTAGGAGGGGCTTATCCCAAGGTGCATGTCTTTGTAGGTGGGAAGGGCTTATTCCCAGGTGCATGTCTTTGGAGGTGGGAGGGGCCTATCCCCAGGTGCATTTCTTTGAAGATGGGAGGGGCCTATCCCCAGGTGCATGTCTCTGGAGGTGGGAGGGGCCTATCCCCAGGTGCATGTCTTTGGAGGTGGGAGGAGCCTATCCCAAGGTGCATGTCTTTGTAGGTGGGAAGGGCTTGTTCCCACGTGCATGTCTTTGGAGGTGGGAGGGGCCTATCCCAAGGTGCATGTCTTTGTAGGTGGGAAGGGCTTGTTCCCACGTGCATGTCTTTGGAGGTGGGAGGGGCCTATCCCCAGGTGCATGTCTTTGGAGGTGGGAGGGGCCTATCCCCAGGTACATGTCGTTGGAGATGGGAGAGGCTTACCCCCAGGTACATGTCGTTGGAGGTGGGAGGGGCCTATCCCCAGGTGCATGGCTTTAGAGGTGGGAAGGGCTTATTCCCAGGTATGTCTTTGGAGGTGGGAGGGGCCTATCCCCAGGTGCTTGTCTTTGGAGATGGGAGTGGCTTATCCCCAGGTACATGTCGTTGGAGGTGGGAGGGGCCTATCCCCAGGTGCATGTCTTTGGAGATGGGAGTGGCTTATCCCCAGGTACATGTCGTTGGAGGTGGGAGGGGCCTATCCCCAGGTACATGTCGTTGGAGGCGGGAGGAAGCCGCAATAGAACCCACACAGTCACTGAGAGAACATGCAAACTCCACACAGAAAGGTCCCGAGCGCAGGATCGAACCCAGGACCTTCGTATTGTGAGGCAGATGCACTAAACCCCCCTTCCACCGTGCTGCCCCACTCAAAAAAATATTTTTTTATAAATAATAGGGATCAATTCCATTGCTTAATTTGATTTTTTTGCAGGAATATATACTGTACAGTGGCCATCTTGGCTCGGTCGAAGAATTCCGAGCAATAGAGAAGAGCAAAATTGCCCCCATCTATTTGGTGTCGATGTCACGTGTTGCTAGGCAGAGTTCATACGGCTCAAGCATAACCTCCCCGATTGCCCCGTGAAAAGGTGCTGACTCGGCAGCAGAAAGATGCATGCGAGGAGTGGCTGGAGACGTAACATACTAACTAGGTGCAAAAGGAGAATGACGCCATTAGCGGGACACCCCCCCCCCCCACCTCCCCGTAATGTCCCCCAATCATGTGGCTGGTGGCTCCATCATCCCTGGCCGGGGCCCGCCTGTTCACAATCTGTCTAATGACAGAGCGGGAGCTGCCGAGCGCACCAGTGCTTCCCAATAAGCCCCAAAGAGAGATCACACACTCCATTGTGGATGGACGCAGCAGCTTAACACTCATCAGGCCCAATAAACCTGTCTCTGGTCTGGGGGAGACACACCCCTCGTCCTCAGCCGGCCAAAGAAACCCCCCCCCCTCCCAGCCCAACTCTCATTATGACATCATCAGGCCTGAACACTGCTGTTTATATTTACTCTCCAAGGCCGGACCGCGGCCTAAGTGCGTCTACGTGTCCGCCTGTTTACTTGCCCGCCCTTTTGCCTGCGTTTCCAAAAAAAAAAAGAAGAAGAAGCCGGGCTGCTCATTCTTGGCCCCCTGCGCCGCTTTCCGGGAGCTTCTGCCAAACGTATGCAAATGAAGCGGCCCACAATGGCGCCCACAGCTGCACGCAGGCGGCCAAAGACAAGAGGACAAGGCGGCCGCCCCTTTCATCCCTAACCCCTGATCCCCCGCTCGCTGACACGTCATGTTCGCCCCCAAACGCGGGACCTCGCTTAAGAACCATGTCCCCCCCCCCTATACACTCCTCCCTCTCCATCCCGAAAAACCCACACTCCCCAAACATGATCTTTTGGTTGTCGGGAGCGTTCAACATCACCGTACCTTTGATTGCTCTTGAACCTTTGTCAAGAGCAGGGATGTCCAAAGTGTGGCACGGGGGCCATTTGCGGCCCGCAGCTAATTTCTTAGTGGCCCGCCACACATTCAGGAAATGCTATTGCTAAAAATAAATAAAAATTAAAGCTGCAAGCAGCGATGGACTGGACCGACTTTTGCTGGTGTTTCCTGCCTTTACCCATTCAACATATCTTTACCTGCACATTACTTACCTTCCCTGCATCCTGGGGTCACACTGGTGCTTCTTTATTTCACCCATACATGCTGGTGCTTCTTGCATTCACCCAGACAACATATCTATACCTGCACATTACCTACCTTGTCTGTATCCTGGAGTCAAACTGGTGCCTCCTTCTTTCACCCAGTCAACATATCTTTACCCGCACAGTACCTACCTTCTCTGCATTGTGTGGTCACGCTGGTGCTTCAGTAGCGCAACAGCAGCAGCTCAGCGGTTCTTTGAAGACTCATAAAATCAAAACCGGAACAGTTATTAAAACTCTTTTCCCAACTTTTAATCAGAAGGGTTTATTCTCTCTCCTGTGCGAGTTTGAAGCCGGCACAACAAATGCGCTCAGAGGGGATAATGTTTGCAAAAAGGTGACGGGTTTTTACAAAACTTTTGTTTTGCAGGGGTAATTGCCAACTTCCTGTTGATTTTTGCTGAAATATGTCAATTATTAAAATGTAGGTCTAAGTGAGACCTACATAGAGGTTTTTGTTTCATGTCTCTCCAACATTCCTACCGGAAGTTGCAAGTAGTTTTGTCTGTGTTTTCTTCCTGGGAGCATTTGTGTCTGTGTTTTATTCCTAGGGGGCGTTAGAGCCGATTTTGAGTTTTGGGGTTTGGTTTTTTATTCAATCTCAATTTTTTCCAGTCCTGATGTGTGTGTCCAGTTTGGTGAGTTTTGAAGCATTTTAAGGGGGTCAAATTACAGCTCAAAGAGGTAAAAATTAGATTTTTTAGGAAACTTTTGTTTTGACTGTTTTTTTGCTAACTTTTTGTTGATTTTTGCTGATGGATGTCAATTTATGAAATCTAAGTCTAAGTCTGATGTACATAAAGATTGTTTTTTCATGTCTCTACGACATTCCTCACGGAAGTTACAAGCAGTTTTTTCTGTGTTTTATTCCTCGGGTTGCTAGAGCGCAATTTTGAGTTTTGGGGTTTGTTTTTTTATTTGATGGCAATTTTCGCCTGTCCTGATGTGTGTGTAAAATTTGGTGAGTTTTGAAGCATGTTTCAAATTACAGCTCAAAGAGGCGGTGGTATAATAATAATAAAACCTTAGAAACACAATAGGGTCCTCTGTCCCAAAAGGACATTCGGTCCCTAAAAATACTAAAAAAAGTAGAATGAGGTGAAATCTAAGGGGGAAAAGTTGCAAATTTGACACAAAGCTGCCATGCAGGTTATTTGTTTTTATTTTTTTTTTTTTTAAATGTTGCTCTTATTGCCAATGCTATAAAAAAAAAAAATAATAATATATATATATATATATTTTTTTTTTTATAATGAAATACTGACCTATTTAAGGTTCCAAATACTTGAAGTATTTCACTTTATAATGTTTTATGTGGAAAATATTATGTGCATATATTGTGGTTGCCATATAAAAACAGCGTTTTCTTTGACAAAAGAGCATCAAACCAACAAAATAATAGTTCAAACGTAAAATCGACTGATATATCTGAAGTTGATCTCGTAACTTAAGTGTTGAAAGTAAAACAAATAATAATAAAAATGTATCACTTTATGACTGGGGTACCTTTTGGATCCCAGGGATATTTAATGGGATTTTATTTATTTTTTCACTGTGATTACTCAGAAATAATAATACATTCAAATCAATGTTGTCCTGCATTATTAATCTTTTTAGGGCTCCAATTACTTCAGATCAAACATTGTTTTTTGAATGTTTTGGGCAATGGGGGAAATACTGCATATTTCAGTTTTACTATAAAAACAAAGTTGTCTTTGACTGAAAAGATATAAAACTTTTTTCTTTTTTAACTTTAGTTGATATAGAGATTTGCTGTAGGCGTTCCATAAAAAATGAAAATAATAATTTGACTCATTTTTAACATGTTAATGACGGAGACCCTTTATGGTCCCTGGGAGTCCTAAAGGTAAAAAAATAAAAATAATCCATATATTTTGTTATGGTTTAAAAATAAAAAAATATCAAAACGGCCCTTGCATTGGTTTAAAGATCTACTGAAAGCCACTACTAGCGACCATGCAGTCTGATAGTTTATATATCAATGATGAAATATTAACATTGCAACACATGCCAATACGGCCTTTTTAGTTTACTAAATATCAATATTAAATTTCTCTCGAGTTTCTTGATGAAAACGTCGCGGTATGATGACGAGTACGCATGACGTCACGGACTGTAAGGAAATTTGAGCGCTGCACACACACACGGCTAAAAGTCGTCTCTGTTCATGGCGTAATTACACAGTATTTTGGACATCTGTGTTGCTGAATCTTTTGCAATTTGTTCAATTAATAATGGAGACGTCAAAGAAGAAAGATGTAGGTGGAAAGCGGTGGATTGCAGCTGCCTTTAGCACCGAGACACAGCCGGCGTTTCTTTGTTGTTGTGAAGCTTTAACACAGAGCGGTCAAGCGAACATGTTTCTCTACGTCAACCAGCATGTTTTTGAATGGGGAAATTGTGAGAGATATCTTACCGGAGACATCAATGTATTAATCGTCGTCCTGCAGCAGCTGTCATGTCAAAAAAGGCACTGCATGTTCACCGCAGCCACCCGACCTCGAGGTATGTCTTTACAATCTTTAAAATCTCACTAAAACACTATTAAAACAATAAGCAGGTAAGGGATCTTCCAGAATTATCCTAGTAAATGTGTCTAAAAATATCTGAATCGCTCACAATGCGATCGCCTTTTTTCATCCTGGGGAAATTGTCGTTTTCTCGGTCCGAATAGCTCTTTTTGTTGGAGGCTCCCATTGTAAACAATGTTCAGATGTGAGGACCCATTACACGAGTGACATCATCGTCTGCTACTTCCGGTACAGGCAAGGCTTTTTTATTAGCAACCACAAGTTGCGAACTTTATCGTGGATGTTCTCTACTAAATCCTTTCAGCAAAAATATGGCAATATCGCGAAATGATGACGTATGACACATAGAATGTTCGCTATCCCCGTTTAAATAAGAACATCTCATTTCAGTAGGCCTTTGAATTTTTCGGTTTGTGGCCCTCAGTGGAAAAAGTTTGGACACCCCTGGTCAAGAGCAAGTAAAGTACACAACTTGTGCCTTTTTCCCTCCCATTTTATTCTGTAGGTTTAAATTATTGTGCCGGGAGGAAGGGGGGTACCCCCCCCCCCCCCTAAAAAAAAAAGGAGTGGGGGTAAAGAACCTGATTGCTTTAATCTCAGCGCTCGCACCCCTTTTCATGGAGCTCTTTGGCCGTGTGATTCAGACCCAGGCCCCAGTGTTCTGCGCCCCGCCATTGTTCTCACATGAAAATCAATTCCCTTGAAGACCCTCCTTAATCCGGTTCTTGGCGTCAACAATGGCCACTTGTGCGCGGCGCTGATAGACTAAGAGCCGGGATGATGCGGCTGTCTGCTCTGATTCCAGCCTATTCAGGTAACGCCGGCCCGCCTCACTTTGTAGTGCCGAGTGCGGGACTCGACAGGAAGACGTTTGCGATCATAATTTCCTGCCGAGCGGAGGAGGCCCCCATCGCACCCGCGCGCCCGCAGGACTTTTAATTAGGACGGACAACCACAGAGATTAGAGATCAGCCTGTGACAATGGAAGGGTCCCTTTGAACGCCGAGCCCATATGGAGAGCCCGCCGCCATCATCACGCTAATCACCGTCACCTTCACGCAACGCAGACTTCTTGCCGAACGGCGTCATGCCTCGTCCTCGCAAAGCAAGTTGGAGCGCGGACGGGTAGGTCACTGTAAACTCACACGGGTACAAACCCTGTTTCCATATCAGTTGGACATTGTGTTAGATGTAAATATAAACAGAATACATCCATCCATCCATCCATCCATCCATCATCTTCCGCTTATCCGAGGTCGGGTCGCGGGGGCAGCAGCCTAAGCAGGGAAGCCCAGACTTCCCTATCTCCAGCCACTTCGTCTAGCTCTTCCCGGGGGATCCCGAGGCGTTCCCAGGCCAGCCGGGAGACATAGTCTTCCCAACGTGTCCTGGGTCTTCCCCGTGGCCTCCTACCAGCTGGACGTGCCCTAAACACCTCCCTAGGGAGGCGTTCGGGTGGCATCCTGACCAGATGCCCGAACCACCTCATCTGGCTCCTCTCGATGTGGAGGAGCAGCGGCTTTACGTTGAGTTCCTCCCGGATGGCAGAGCTTCTCACCCTATCTCTAAGGGAGAGCCCCGCCACCCGGCGGAGGAAACTCATTTCGGCCGCTTGTACCCGTGATCTTATCCTTTCGGTCATGACCCAAAGCTCATGACCATAGGTGAGGATGGGAACGTAGATCGACCGGTAAATTGAGAGCTTTGCCTTCCGGCTCAGCTCCTTCTTCACCACAACGGATCGGTACAACGTCCGCATTACTGAAGACGCCGCACCGATCCGCCTGTCGATCTCACGATCCACTCTTCCCCCACTCGTGAACAAGACTCCTAGGTACTTGAACTCCTCCACTTGGGGCAGGGTCTCCTCCCCAACCCGGAGATGGCACTCCACCCTTTTCCGGGCGAGAACCATGGACTCGGACTTGGAGGTGCTGATTCTCATTCCGGTCGCTTCACACTCGGCTGCGAACCGATCCAGTGAGAGCTGAAGATCCCGGCCAGATGAAGCCATCAGGACTACATCATCTGCAAAAAGCAGAGACCTAATCCCGTGGCCACCAAACCGGAACCCCTCAACGCCTTGGCTGCGCCTAGAAATTCTGTCCATAAAAGTTATGAACAGAATCGGTGACAAAGGACAGCCTTGGCGGAGTCCAACCTTCACTGGAAACGTGTCCGACTTACTGCCAGCAATGCGGACCAAGCTCTGACACTGATCATACAGAGAGCGGACTGCCACAATAAGACATTCCGATACCCCATACTCTCTGAGCACTCCCCACAGGACTTCCCGAGGGACACGGTCGAATGCCTTCTCCAAGTCCACAAAGCACATGTAGACTGAATACAATGATTTGCAAATCATTTTCAACCCATATTCAGTTGAATATGCTACAAAGACAACATATTTGATGTTCAAACTCATAAAAGTTGTTTTTTTTTGCAAATAACTTAGAATTTCATGGCTGCAACATGTGCCAAAGTAGTTGGGAAAGGGCATGTTCACCACTGTGTTACATCACCTTTTCTTTTAACAACACTCAATAAACGTTTGGGAACTGAGAAAACTAATTAATGAAGCGTTGAAAGTGGAATTCTTTCCCATTCTTGTTTTATTTAGAGCTTCAGTCGTTCAACAGTCCGGGGTCTCCGCTGTCGTATTTTACGCTTCATAATGCGCCACACATTTTCCATGGGAGACAGGTCTGGACTGCAGCAAGCCAGAAAAGATACCCCCACTCATTTTTTACGAAGCCACGAAATGTTGTAACACGTGCTGAATGTGGCTTGGCATTGTCTCGCTGAAATAAGCAGGGGCGTCCATGAAAAAGACGGCGCTTAGATGGCAGCATATGTTTTTCCAAAACCTGTATGTACCTTTCAGCATTAATGGTGCCTTCACAGATGTGTAAGTTACCCATGCCTTGGCCACTAATGCACCCCCATACCATCACACATGCTGGCTTTTGAACTTTGCGTCGATGACAGTCTGGATGGTTCGCTTTCCCTTTGGTCCGGATGACACCATGTCGAATATTTCCGAAAACCATTTGAAATGTGGACTCGTCAGACCACAGAATACTTTTCCACTTTGCATCAGTCCATCTTAGATTATCTTAGGCCCAGAGAAGCCGGCAGCGATTCTGGATGTTGTTGATAAATGGCTTTTGCTTTGCATAGTAGAGCTTTAACTTGCACTTACAGATGTAGCGACAAACTGTATTTAGTGACAGTGGTTTTCTGAAGTGTTCCTGAGCCCATGTGGTGATATCCTTTAGAGATTGATGTCGGTTTTTGATACAGTGCCATCTGAGGGATCGGAGGTCACAGTCATTCAATGTTGGTTTCTGGCCATGTGGAGTGATTTTTCCAGATTTTCTGAACCTTTTGATTATATTATGGAGCGTAGATGTTGAAATCCCTGAATTTCTTGCAATTGCACTTTGACAAATGTTGTTCTTAAACTGTTTGACTATTTGCTCACGCAGTTGTGGACAGAGGGGTGTACCTCGCCCCATCCTTTCTTGTGAAAGACTGAGCATTTTTTGGGAAGCTGTTTTTATAGCCAATCATGGCACCCACCTGTTCCCAATTAGCCTGCACACCTGTGGGATGTTCCAAATAAGTGTTTGATGAGCATTCCTCAACTTTATCAGTATTTATTGCCACCTTTCCCAACTTCTTTGTCACGTGTTGCTGGCATCAAATTCTAAAGTTAATGATTATTTGAAAAAAAAACTGTAGCATGTTCAACTGAATATGGATTGAAAATGATGTGCAAATCATTGTATTCCGTTTAAATTTACATCAAACATAATTTCCCAACTCATATGGACTGGGGTTTGTACATTGTGCAATGAGTTATTTACACAGAAAACAATTATAAATGTTTATTTACATACATGAACTGTTTCCGAATGGTGTCTGTGACAGGGCAGTAAAACTGCGGATCAAACAAAACAAAAGTCATGGACCCACTAGCTGCGTAAGCTAGCTCTCTAATCAGCCTAACAGACTGAATGACTCCACGCTGATGTTTCGGTGAATTGATCGAACTGAAACAATACAAAGAGAACATAGATTTTAAGGTAACAATACTAACACAGACACTTGTAAACATGTTAGCATATTAGCCAATGCTAACCAAGCTTCATTAGATTACGGTATCGCGTGCAAATATGCATGAAAACACTCCTACACACATCACACATGGGACGGTTTACTAAGTATGAATTGTTTTATTTATATTGTAAAACTGGAGTGATGAATGAGGAATCTTTTCCAGCAGAAATGCCATCTTTCCACTCAGAGTAACCAGCTGTCGACACTAAATTAGCAGTTAGATTAAAGATGGAGGTCAACCTCCCTGTGTAACTTCTTACTGAACAGCGTCATGCGTAATACTCACAAAACAAGTTGGAGCGCGTACAGGTAGGCTACTGTACTTACCTGGGAAACTTACTGTAAACTCAGACAACAACATCGCTTTTCTACTGTTTTTTCCAGAGCTTGCTAAAAACTTTCCAGATTGTAACTATTCAGTATATTCAGCCAAAGTACCTTATTTTCCAGACTATAGAGTACACCAGGATATAAGCCGCACACACTAAATATATGTTTGCTGAATATAAGCCCCACCGGACTATAATATTTATGTTGTGAAATGAGTTATTTACACAGAATTAAAAAAAAAATGTTTAGGTTTAAGTTTAACACGGCAGTAAAACTGCTGATTAAACAAAACAGAAGTCCTCGTCATGAACTCACTAGCTGCGGAAGCGAGCTCCCCAATGTCATGTCTCGTGATCCTGTTTTTTTTCGTTATGTTCTGTTTTGCTTAAGACTCCATTGTTTCCTGTTTTTGCACTTCCTTGTTTGCTTTGTTTCCATGACTACCAATCAGTTCACCTGTCCTCACGACTCACGCACCTGATTCACTTGAACTCACGCACCTGTTTTCAATCACCACACCACTATTTAAGCCTGTCATTTTCTGTTGGTCGTCCCGGCGTCGTTGTGTTTGTTCCATGCTCTGTTCTTGTTTCATGCCAAAGTTCATGCTGTTCTTTTCTAGTCACACTAAGTCTTGTTTGCGTTATGTTCATAGTTTATGTTAAAGTGTTGTTTCTTTAGCCAAGTTGTGCCTCCGCAGTGAGCGCTTTTTGTTTGTACCTTTTTAGTCACAATTAAATCATGTATTTACCTAAACGCCATGTCCTGAGTTGTCCGTTTGCCTTCCTGGGAGAGCGACCCCGCAGCAAGCTGCGACCCCCCCCCACCGTGATTACCAAACAGGGGCGGTTATTTCAGTGTTGTAGAATATTGAAAATGACCAAAATGCAATTTAAAGAAGGTTGTCAAAAAGCATGTTGTTTCAACGTTGTGTTTTGTGTTTTAGAATATTGGTTGGGAAACGACCAAAATTCAATGTTAAATCAATGTTACAACCCGACATTGAATAAACGTTGTCAAAAAGCATGTAGTTACAACATTGTATTTGTGTTGTAGAATATTGGAAATGACCAACATTCAACGGTCAAATCGACGTCACAACCTGACATTGAATAAACGTCAAAAAGCATGTTGTTTCAATGTTGTATTTGTCATGTCTGTTTATCATGTTTTTGTTTTGCCATGTGCTGTTTGTTTTTTGGACACTCAGTTCCTGCTTTTTCACTCTTATTTTGTCACCATAGCATCCATTAGTTTCACCTGTTTCACATTTGGAGTCCGCACCTGTTTTCACTAATCATGTCTATTATTTAAACCGAAAGTTGCCAGGAAGTTAGCCTGGCGACTTCACCTCTACTCACTTCATGCCATGCTACCTCTGTTAATCATACTGTTCATAGTGTCCCTCCTGCCCATGCCAAGTAAGTTTGTTTTTTTTTAATGGCAGAGTCAGTGTCTTTTGTTTTTGTCCATAGTTCTGCCTTTGTGCTAGTTTTGTTTTTATAGCCAAGTTTTGTACTTCCGCCCTTATGCACGCCTTTTGTTTATTCCTTTTATGAGTAAAATTAAATATGTCTTTACCTTCACGCCTTGCCCGCTCCAACTTTCCTTTGCATTCTGTAAAAACAAACCTCACAGTCCACATTCTGACAGTATTTGTGTTGTAGGATATTGGAAATCACCAAAATTCAACGGTCAAATCTACGTCAGAACCCAAAAATGATTAAAAATTGTCAAAAATCAAGTTGTTTGAACGTTCTATGTGTGTTGTAGAATATTGGTTGGGAAATGACCAAAACTCAATGTTAAATCAATGTCACAACCCAACATTGAATAAACGTCATCACAAAGTATGTTGTATTTGTGCTGTAGAATATTGGAAACGACCAAAATTCAATGTCAAATCAATGTTACAACCCGACATTAAATAAACTTTGTCAAAAAGAATGTTGTTTCAACGTTGTGTTTGTGTTGTAGAATATTAGTTGGGAAATGACCAAAATTCAATGATAAATCAACGTCACAACCCAACATTGAATAAACGTCATCATAAAGTATGTTGTATTTGTGTTGTAGAATATTGGAAATTACCAAAATTCAATGTTAAATCAACGTCACAACCCAACATTGAATAAACGTCATCATAAAGTATGTTGTATTTGTGTTGTGGAATATCTGAAATGACCAAAATTCAATGTCAAATCAATGTTACAACCCGACATTGAATAAACGTCATCACAAAGTATGTTGTATTTGTGTTGTAGAATATTGGAAACGACCAAAATTCAATGTCAAATCAATGTTACAACTCGACATTGGATAAACGTTGTCAAAAAAAATGTTGTTTCAACGTTGTGTTTGTGTTGTAGAATATTAGTTGGGAAATGACCAAAATTCAATGTTAAATCAACGTCACAACCCAACATTGAATAAACGTCATCATAAAGTATGTTGTATTTGTGTGGTAGAATATTGGAAACGACCAAAATTCAATGTCAAATCAATGTTACAACCCGACATTGAATAAACGTCATCACAAAGTATGTTGTATTTGTGTTGTAGAATATTGGAAATGACAAAAATTCAATGTCAAATCAATGTTACAACACGACATTAAATAAACATTGTCAAAAAGAATGTTGTTTCAACGTTGTGTTTGTGTTGTAGAATATTAGTTGGGAAATGACCATAATTCAAAGTTAAATCAACGTCACAACACAACATTGAATAAACGTCATCATAAAGTATGTTGTATTTGTGTGGTAGAATATTGGAAATGACCAAAATTCAATGTCAAATCAATGTTACAACCCGACATTGAATAAACTTTGTCAAAAAGAATGTTGTTTCAACGTTGTGTTTGTGTTGTAGAATATTAGTTAGGAAATGACCAAAATTCAATGTTAAATCAACGTCACAACCCAACATTGAATAAACGTCATCACAAAGTATGTTGTATTTGTGTTGTAGAATATTAGAAATGACCAAAATTCAATGTCAAATCAATGTTACAACCCGACATTGAATAAACGTCATCACAAAGTATGTTGTATTTGTGTTGTAGAATTTTGGAAACGACCTAAAATTCAATGTCAAATCAATGTTACAACCCGACATTAAATAAAGGTTGTCAAAAAGAATGTTGTTTCAACGTTGTGTTTGTGTTGTAGAATATTAGTTGGGAAATGACCAAAATTCAATGTTGAATCAATGTCACAACCCAACATTGAATAAACGTCATCATAAAGTATGTTGTATTTGTGTTGTAGAATATTAGAAATGACCAAAATTCAATGTCAAATCAATGTTACAACCCGACATTGAATAAACGTCATCACAAAGTATGTTGTATTTATGTTGTAGAATTTTGGAAACGACCTAAAATTCAATGTCAAATCAATGTTACAACCCGACATTAAATAAAGGTTGTCAAAAAGAATGTTGTTTCAACGTTGTGTTTGTGTTGTAGAATATTAGTTGGGAAATGACCAAAATTCAATGTTGAATCAATGTCACAACCCAACATTGAATAAACGTCATCATAAAGTATGTTGTATTTGTGTGGTAGAATATTGGAAACGACCAAAATTCAATGTCAAATCAATGTTACAACCCGACATTGGATAAACGTCATCACAAAGTATGTTGTATTTGTGTTGTAGAATATTGGAAACGACCAAAATTCAATGTCAAATCAATGTTACAACCCGACATTAAATAAGCGTTGTCAAAAAGAATATTGTTTCAACGTTGTGTTTGTGTTGTAGAATATTAGTTGGGAAATGACCATAATTCAATGTTAAATCAACGTCACAACCCAACATTGAATAAACGTCATCATAAAGTATGATGTATTTGTGTGGTAGAATATTGGAAATGACCATAATTCAATGTTAAATCAACGTCACAACCCAACATTGAATAAACGTCATCATAAAGTATGTTGTATTTGTGTGGTAGAATATTGGAAACGACCAAAATTCAATGTCAAATCAATGTTACAACCCGACATTGAATAAACGTCATCACAAAGTATGTTGTATTTGTGCTGTAGAATATTGGAAACGACCAAAATTCAATGTCAAATCAATGTTACAACCCGACATTAAATAAACGTTGTCAAAAAGAATGTTGTTTCAACGTTGTGTTTGTGTTGTAGAATAATAGTTGGGAAATTACCAAAATTCAATGTTAAATCAACGTCACAACCCAACATTGAATAAACGTCATCATAAAGTATGTTGTATTTGTGTGGTAGAATATTGGAAACGACCAAAATTCAATGTCAAATCAATGTTACAACCCGACATTGAATAAACGTCATCACAAAGTATGTTGTATTTGTGTTGTAGAATATTGGAAACGACCAAAATTCAATGTCAAATCAATGTTACAACCCGAAATTAAATAAATGTTGTCAGAAAGAATGTTGTTTCAACGTTGTGTTTGTGTTGTATAATATTAGTTGGGAAATGACCAAAATTCAATGTTAAATCAACGTCACAGCCCAACATTGAATAAACGTCATCACAAAGTATGTTGTATTTGTGTTGTAGAATATTGGAAATGACAAATATTCAATGTCAAATCAATGTTACAACCCGACATTGGATAAAAATTGTCAAAAAAAATGTTGTTTCAACGTTGTGTTTGTGTTGTAGAATATTAGTTGGGAAATGACCAAAATTCAATGCTAAATCAACGTCGCAACCCAACATTGAATAAACGTCATCATAAAGTATGTTGTATTTGTGTAGTAGAATATTGGAAATGACCAAAATTCAATGTCAAATCAATGTTACAACCCGACATTGAATAAACGTCATCACAAAGTATGTTGTATTTGTGCTGTAGAATATTGGAAACGACCAAAATTCAATGTCAAATCAATGTTACAACCCGACATTAAATAAACGTTGTCAAAAAGAATGTTGTTTCAACGTTGTGTTTGTGTTGTAGAATATTAGTTGGGAAATTACCAAAATTCAATGTTAAATCAACGTCACAACCCAACATTGAATAAACGTCATCATAAAGTATGTTGTATTTGTGTGGTAGAATATTGGAAACGACCAAAATTCAATGTCAAATCAATGTTACAACCCGACATTGAATAAACGTCATCATAATGTATGTTGTATTCGTGTTGTAGAATATTGGAAACGACCAAAATTCAATGTCAAATCAATGTTACAACCCGACATTGGATAAACGTTGTCAAAAAGAATGTTGTTTCAACGTTGTGTTTGTGTTGTAGAATATTAGTTGGGAAATGACCAAAATTCAATGTTAAATCAACGTCACAACCCAACATTGAATAAACGTCATCATAATGTATGTTGTATTCGTGTTGTAGAATATTGGAAACGACCAAAATTCAATGTCAAATCAATGTTACAACCCAACATTGGATAAACGTTGTCAAAAAGAATGTTGTTTCAACGTTGTGTTTGTGTTGTAGAATATTAGTTGGGAAATGACCAAAATTCAATGTTAAATCAACGTCACAACCCAACATTGAATAAACGTCATCATAATGTATGTTGTATTTGTGTTGTAGAATGTTGGAAATGACCAAAATTCAATGTCAAATCAATGTTACAACCCAACATTGAGTAAATGTCAAAAAGCATGTTGTTTCAATGTTATATTTGAGTTGCTCAACGTTAGGACCGAATTCAACCGGTTGTCAACATAGTTTCGATGTCTAGTGGCTGCTGGGACATGTGGGGCACCCTCAGAAAGTTTCCCATGGTCATCTTTGTGTTTTTGGGCAAGTATATTTAAGCTGTCGTCAGCCAGAGAGCTGCCGTGTGATGCCACGTGTACAGTAGATGTCAAAACAGCCCTGCCTCAGCCTCCTCAGACTTCAACTTTTTGTTCGACCCCCAACACGAAAACAAGGGCGACTTCCGCCGTCGCCGGGCTCCAGATAACGGCGGCCGGCTGCGTTTGATGCCGCCTCTCCCGGAAGTCTCCAAAGGGCAAGAGGAAAAGCAGAAGAGAGGCGCAACGCGGCAACAATCCGCCTTAATTACAGTCAAAGCTATATCTGAAAATCCAGATGAAGGCAGCACAAAGGCCTAAGTCTACAGAGGAGATTTCATTACTCGTTCCTCTCCTTACCTTTTCTGTGTCTGGCGAAGAAAAGGAACAAAGGAGGAACCCTACTGATAGAAAACTAGCAGAACAGTGAAACAACAGGACACAACTGATCGCTCATGCATGGCCGGGATTAGGCAGCGACTAGAAAGAGCACGGAGAAGAAAGCACACAACTAAAGAAACAGGGGACCGACAAACTTTTTTTCTTCTCCCCCTTTTGTGCTGAAAAGGACGGAATGAAAAGGTCTGCTCGTATGAAAAGACGGAGAGAGGACGATTACCAAACAGGGGCGGTTCTTTTCAGCCCGTCTACGCCTCCACTCTCCTTCCTTTTTTCAAGCGGCCGCAACAAACGTGGATCTCGCCTCTCCAGGGAGAGAGAAATAAACATTTATAATCATTGTTTATCACCGTACGACTGGGCATTGTTGTTTAATGTGGGTTTGCTAAGAAAGACATTGTGACCAAACACTGTTGCTAATAATGTTTTGATTGATTGATTGAAACTTTCATTAGTAGATTGCACAGTACAGTACATATTCCGTACAATTGACCACGAAATGGTAACACCCCAATAAGTTCTTTCGGGGTCCACATTCATCAATTCATGGTAAAGTAGTCATCATCCAACAATACTTTCCTCTCCCCAACCACTTGGTCCAGCTCCCCCCGAGGGATCCCGAGGCGTTCCCAGGCCAGCCGGGAGACATAGTCTTCCAAACATGTCCTGGGTCTTCCCCAGTGGTTTCCTACCAGTCGGACGGGCCCTAAACACCTCCCTAGGGAAGCTTTCGGGTGGCATCCTGACCAGATGCCCGAACTACCTCATCTGGCTCCTCTCCATGTGGAGGAGCAGCAGCTTTACTTTGAGTTCCTCCCGGATGACAGAGCTTCTCACCCTATCTCTAAGGGAGAGATCCGCCACCCGGCGGAGGAAACCTCTACCCGTGATCTTGTCCTTTCGGTCATAAAGCTCATGACCGTAGGTGAGGATGGAAATGTAAATTGACTGGTAAATTGAGAGCTTAGCCTTCCGGCTGAGCTCCTTCTTCACCACAACGGATCGATACAGCGTCCGCATTACTGAAAACGCCGCACCAATCGGCCTGTCTATCGCACAATCCACTCTTCCCTCACTCGTGAGCAAGACTCAAAGGTACTTGAACTCCTCCATTTGGGGCAAGATCTATTCCCCAACTTGGAGATGGCACTCCACCCTTTCTCGGGCGAGAACCATGGACTCGGACTTGGAGGTGCTTTACACTTGCCTTTGATTGATTGATTATTTGACTGAGAACCGATCCACTCAGAGCTGAAGATCCTGGCTAGATGAAGCCATCAGGACCACAATATCTGCAAAAAGCAGAGACCTAATCCTCCAGCTACCAAACCAGATCACTTCATTGCCTTGACTGCGTCTAGAAATTCCGTCCATAAAAGTTATGAACAGAATCTGTGACAAAAGGGGCGGTCCTTGCAGAGTTCAACCCTCACTGGAAACTGGTCGGACCTACCGCCGGCAATGCAGACCAAGCTCTGGCGCTGATCACACAGGGAGCGGACGCCACAATCAGACAGTCCGATACCCCATACTCTCTGAGCACTCCCCACAGGACTTCCCAAAGGACACGATCAAATGCCTTCTCCAAGTCCACAAAGCACATGTAGACTGGTTGGGGAAACTCCCATGCACCCTCCAGGATTCTGCCGAACGCCTCCAGCTGTACCACAGTTCCACAACCGGGACGAAAACCACTCTGCTCCTTCTGAATCCGAGATTCAACCACCTGGCGTAGCCTCCTCTCCAGCACACCTGCATAGACCTTACCGGGAAGGCTGAGGAGCGGGATCCCACATACATAAAAAATAAATAGTTTGACTTGCCGGGGAAATGAGCTTCAGTTCTAAGGTTCACGTCACACCGGATTAATTTACAACCCAAAATCTACAAAAACTAGTTAGTGAAACTTTGGTTATCTGGACTCTGTGTTTGAAAACACTGAAATGAGATGTTCTTATTTAAACGGGGATAGCAGCTCCATTCTATGTGTCATACTTCATCATTTTGCCATATCGCCATATTTTTGCTGAAAGGATTTAGTAGAGAACATCCACGATAAAGTTTGCAACTTTTGGTCGCTAATAAAAAAGCCTTGCCTGTACCGGAAGTAGCAGACGATGTGCGCGTGATGTCACGGGTTGTGGAGCTCCTCACATCTGAAGATTGTTTACAATCATGGCCACCAGCAGCGAGAGCGATTCGGACCGAGAAAGCGACAATTTCCCCATTAATTTGAGCCAGGATGAAAAATTTGTGGATGAGGAAAGTGAGAGTGAAGGACTAGAAAAAAAAAACTAGACGGCAGAGCGATTCAGATGTTATTAGACAAATTTACTAGGATAATTCTGGAAAATCCCTTATCTGCGTTTTGTGTTACTAGTGTTTTAGTGAGATTATATGGTCGTACCTGTACAACCTGAAAGTTGGAGGGGTGTGGCCACGGGTGTGGTGACCGCCAGTGTCTCTGAGGAAAGCCATGTTTTTTTTACGAGGCGAAGCAGTCGGTCTGGCCGGACTGAGATTTTTTTTTTCCTTCCTCCACGGTGAAAGCATCTGACGGTCGGGGGCGGCCGGTGGGAGGAGGAAAAAGAGCCGCAGCTGCCTCTTTGACAGGTGCAGGAGGAACGACGCAAGCTCTCCGCTCATGTCTATGGTAAAACCGTTATTTAACCAGTTAAGAAACCCATTGAGATCAAGATCTCTTTCACAAGGGTGACCTGGCCAATAGGTGAACAGCACATGTCACAGAGCAGTTTCAAAAAAGTAATACATTAAGGCATACATTTTAAAATGCATAAAAGAGTACTGTAAAACAATAACGATTTACACCTTTTAAAAACACAGGCATTGAGCAAAAGTCTCTTGCTCTCTGTCCCTCAGGACAGAACGGAAGGCTCCAAATGGAATTAGTTCAGTAAGTTTCAGTTTTGTCTGCAATGCATTCCATGCCATAGGGGCAGCAATACCAAAAGCTCTTTTGCCAAATTCAGTTCGTACATGGGGAACAGTTAAAACATACAAATTGTTAGAACGTAACGCATAAGATCTGTTTTTTCTTTGTAACAAAGTACACAAGTATGGAGGTATTAAACCTAAAAGAGCTTTATAAATGATGGTAATAGCCGACTTATTACCACCATTATCTCACCGAAACCTGCCAGTTGACATGTGGTAGGGAACCATGTTCGCTTGACCGCTCTGTTCCATAGTAAAGCTTCACCCTCATATTTGGGAATGCAAACAAGGAAACACCGGCTGTGTTTGTGTTGCTAAAGGCGGCCGCAATACACCGCTTCCCACCTACATCTTTCTTCTTTGACGTCTCCATTATTAATTGAACAAATTGCAAAAGATTCAGCAACACAGATGTTCAGAATACTGTGGAATTATGTGGTAAAAAGAGACGACTTATATCTGTGAACGGTGCTGGAACGAAATGTCCTCTACAATGTGTGACATCACACACAGGCGTCATCATACCGCGACGTTTTAGCGTGATACTTCGGCGCAAAATTTAAAATTGCAATTTAGTAAACTGAAAAGGCGGTATTGGCATGTGCTGCAATGTTAATATTTCATCATTGATATATAAACTATCAGACTGCGTGGTCGCTAGTAGTGGCTTTCAGTAGGCCTTTAAAGTACAGGAGGTGTTTTGCAGAGTGAAAGAGCCATGTGAGAAATTGCAATCCTCCCCCCCCCCCCGATGGGGTTTAATAAGCGAGCCAGCATGTGGTTTGTTTGTCAGGAGAGACAATGGCCACGCAGTCGGAGTTACTATTCTGACACATTTTCACCGGGATTCAGGAGCTAGCTCACAGAAAAACGTGTTGTGTTTCCACGTATTCACTTGTGCCGTGCAAGTTTCACCCGCTATGTCAAAAAAAAAAGATTCAGTGTTTCATCAGATTAATCCTGATTAATTGCAGTAAAAAAAAAACGTATTTTCCGGACCATAGGGCGCACCGGATTATAAGGCCCACTGCCGATGAGCAGGTCTAGTCAGCTCTTTTTTCATACAAAAGGCCCACCGGAATATAAGACGCATTAAAGAAGTCATTATACTGTATTTCCTTGAATTGCCGCCGGGGCGCTAATTAGTTTAAAACCTCTTCTCACTCCGGCACTTACCAAAGGCATGCAGTAAATTTAGGCCTGCGCTTATGAATTTGAGTGTGATGTAAGGATACCATCATGAAATGCACATGTAATAAAAAAAGGTTATTATTGCGATGAGGTGGCGACTTGTCCAGGGTGTACCCCGCCTTCCGCCCGATTGTAGCTGAGATAGGCGCCAGCGCCCCCCGCGACCCCGACAGGGAATAAGCGGTAGAAAATGGATGGATGGATGGATTGTCTTACCTTTACTTATAAATGAAGTCCATTCGCAGCTCCTTCTGATCAAAAGCATCGATAACTTGTTTATAGAAGTCTTCCTTATCTTTCTTCAGTTTTAAAAGTCTCTCTGTCTCGATGGAGATCTTCCTTTATTACCTCCTGCTTCGATTGAAAGTCCAGTTTAGAAAACGGTTTTATTTTAGATATGTAATCCTCCATGTTAAAAGTGCAAGCGAGAGGAAAAAATAAACTAGCGCTGCTCACTCTTGCTGCTTGTTGTCACTTCTTCTGCAGCCGAGTAGTCGCAAGAAGGATCACTAGCGCCCTCTACCACAAGGAGGCGGGAGTCATTTAATGACTCATATTTGACACACGCGGCTACGGTATATTAATAAAACATAGCTGCTTACTGTTCTTTTTAGCATATTCAATAGCTTGGACCTTAAATCCTACTGAATTGCTCTTAATCTTCTTCCCTTTATGTGATTTCAAATGATTGAAATCAGCCTCCTCCATTTTGAAAATGATGACAGGTGAAGTGTCACTAGTGACGTGACGAGTTTGACCCGGTGGAAATTCTAGACATGCGCTAATAAAAATTATATTTTGCGAAAGCAGTTTGACCCAGCAGTAATTCTAGGCCGGCGCATACTATATACTCAATTCAAGGAAATACGACATAATAATATTTTTTCAAGTTATTTAAAATTGTTCCCAAAAATTCCAGCTCTTCCCAAAATTCCCAAATTTTCATTGAATTCCCATTGAAATGAATGGGACATTTTTCAAAGTTCCACAATTCCCACATTTGTCGATCGATTTAAACCGTTCCAGCTCCAAAATATTTGGCCTGTTCAAAATTGTGTGGTTACTTTCAACAATTGTAAAAAAAAAAAAAAATCCGGATTTCCAAGAATTCCAGGTTTTCCGGGACATTTTTCGCATTTAAAATGAATTGGCCATTTTTCAAACATTCACCATTTCCACATTTTTCAACCGATTCAAACCATTCCACTTTTAGCATATTCCACTCATTTTGGACATTCAAACTATAGTTTTTCCTAGTTCCAAAACATTCCAGGAATTTTCAGAATTCACTTTTTTTCAAACACTTTTTGGATTACTCCTTACATGTTTTTGAACCCACTTCAACTGTTTCACCGTCCAAAAATTTCTCTTAATCAGGACAAAAACTAAGTACTTTTTTGAACTGTAAAAGTTCACGGTTTTCCCGAAATTCCTGGAATTCCTTAATACAATGTTTCAATTAAAAATGTTACTACTTTAACATATCTCGACTGATTACAAAAAATCCAGCACCAACCATTTCAACTCATTCAAGTTTATTAACATTTTTCCAAAAAATTCCAGCTTTTCTTGAAATTCCCAAATTTCCATTTAATTCCCATTGAAATGAATGGGACATTTTTCGAAGTTCCACAATCCCCACATTTGTCATTCGATTCAAACCGTTCCAACTCCAAAATATTTGGCCTGTTCGAATGTGTGCTCCCTTTCAAACAATTGTAAAAAAAAAAAAAAAAAAAAATCCACGATTTCCAAGAAATCCAAGTATTGCAAAAATTTTAAAAAACATTTAAAAAAAGTGGAATGAGGTGAAATTTAATGAGAAAAAGTGGCAATGTTGACACAAATCTGCCATGCAGGCTGTTTTATTTCCTTTTGTTTATTTTCTTTTTTTCCATTGCTCAAAAAAAAAGGACAATGGATTATTACTTAAAAATGATCACTTTAAAATGTTTTATGTTGAAAAAATATTGCATATGTTGTGTGGTTGTCGTATAAAAACATCAAAGTTTTGACAAAAGAGCATAAAACAAACAAAATAATAGTTCAAACTTAAAATCGACAGATATATCGGAAGTTGATCTTGAAATTTAAGTGTTAAAAGTAAAAAAAAAAAAACTAATAAAAATGCATCACTTTATGAGTGGGGAACCTTTCAGATCTCAAATATATTTAGTAGGATTTTATTTCACTTTTAACTGTGATTACTCAAAAATATGAAATAATTACAATCAATGGTGTCCTGCATTATTGATCTTGAGGGCTTTAATTGCTAAATAAAGGAACTCTCCTGAAGGAATCAATAAAGTACTATCTAAATACTGCACATTTCAGTTTTACCATAAAAAACCAAGTTGTCTTTGACAAAAAAAAACATTTTATTTTACTTTATATCAACCTCAATTTGATATAGAGATTTACTGTAAGCGTTAAATAAAAAATAATAATGATTTGACTTATTTTTTACATTTTAATGACTGAGACCCTTTATGGTCCCCCGGAGCCCTAAAGGTAAAAAAACAAACAAAAAAAAATACACATATTTTGTTATGGTTTGAAAATGAAAAATATCAAATTGGCCCTTGCCTGTTTCAATTTTTTCCTCGTGCGGCCCTCTGTGATAAAAGTTTGGACACCCCTGCTTTAAAACATTGCAAATAATGTTTGTTTACATCAGGGGTGTCCAAACTTTTTCCACAGAGGGCCGCACACGGAAAAATGTAAACATGCGGGGGAAATTTTGATACTTTTCATTTTCAAACCATAACAAAATATATGATTTTTTTTTTTTTATCCTTAAGGCTCCTGGGGAGCATAGAGGGTCTCAGTCATTAAAATGTTCAAAATAAGTCAAATTATTATTATTGTTTTGTATTTAATGCTTACAGTAAATCTCTATATCAACTTGAGGTTGATATAAAGTAAAACAAATAAGGTTTTATGCCTTTTCTGTCAAAGACAACTTTGTTTTTTATAGTAAAACTGAAATATGCAGTATTTAGATAGATACATAGATAGATAGATACATAGATAGATAGATAGATAGATAGATAGATAGATAGATAGATAGATAGATAGATAGATAGATAGATAGATAGATAGATAGATAGATAGATAGATAGATAGATAGATAGATAGATAGATAGATAGATAGATAGATAGATAGATAGTACTTTATTGATTCCTTCAGGAGAGTTCCTTTATTTAGCAATTACAGCCCTCAAAGATCAATAATGCAGGACACCATTGATTTTTATTATTTTTGAGTAATCACAGTGAAAAGTGAAATAAAATCCTACTAAATATATTTGAGATCTGAAAGGTTCCCCACTCATAAAGTGATGCATTTTTATTAGTTTTTTTTTTTTTTACTTTTAACACTTAAATTTCAAGATCAACTTCCGATATATCTGTCGATTTTAAGTTTGAACTATTATTTTGTTTGTTTTACTAGTGCCTATCTCAGCTACAATCGGGTGGAAGGCGGAGTACACCCTGGACAAGTCACCACCTCATCGCAGTGTCTATTTTTTTTTTTTTTGAGCAATGGAAAAAAAAGAAAATAAAGACAAAAGGAAAAAAAAAACAGCCTGCATGGCAGCTTTGTGTCAACATTGCCACTTTTTCTCATTAGATTTCACCTCATTCCAGTTTTTTTATGTTTTGTTTTTATTTTCGCAATACTATCAATTTTGCGATTTTTCCAGAATGTGTGGCGGGCCGGTAAACGATTAGCTGCGGGCCGAAAATTACACTTTGGACACACCTGGTGTACATGAAACATATGTTTATTATTGTCATTTAGTCCTTAAATAAAATGTTGAACATACTAGACAACTTGTCTTTCAGTAGTAAGTAAACAAACAAAGACTCCTAGTTAGTCTGCAGTAACATATTGTGTCATTTATACACCTATTATTTTCTACACATTATGAGGGACAAACTGTAAAAATTGTATATTAATCCACTTGTTCATTTAGTGTTAATATCTGCTTATTTTCTGTTTTAACATGTTCTATCTACACTTCTGTTCAAATGTAATAATCACTTATTCTTCTCTTCTTTGATAGTTGACATTAGTTTTGGATGATACCACACATTTAGGTATGGATCTGATACCAAGTAGTTACAGGATCATACAATAAAATATAATACCTAATAAACCAATAATAATATGGTGAAGAAATACTGATGTAAAGGGTAGGTGTCACGCTGTTTTCTGTTTTAACATGTTCTATCTACACTTCTGTTCAAATGTAATAATCACTTATTCTTCTCTTCTTTGATACTTGACATTAGTTTTGGATGATACCACACATTTAGGTAGGGATCTGATACCAAGTAGTTACAGGATCATACAATAAAATATAATACCTAATAAACCAATAATAATATGGTGAAGAAATACTGATGTAAAGGGTAGGTGTCACGCTGTTTTCTGTTTTAACATGTTCTATCTAAACTTCTGTTCAAATGTAATAATCACTTATTCTTCTCTTCTTTGATACTTGACATTAGTTTTGGATGATACCACACATTTAGGTATCGATCTGATACCAAGTAGTTACAGGATCATACAATAAAATATAATACCTAATAAACCAATAATAATGTGGTGAAGAAATACTGATGTAAAGGGTAGGTGTCACGCTGCTTTCTGTTTTAACATGTTCTATCTACACTTCTGTTCAAATGTAATAATCACTTATTCTTCTCTTATTTGATACTTGACATTAGTTTTGGATGATACTACACATTTAGGCATGGATCCGATACCAAGTAGTTACAGGATCATACATCGGTCATATTCAAAGTCCTCATGTGTCCAGGGACATATTTACTGAGTTTGTAAACATATAATGAATTTCAAAAAAAAGGAAAAATATTTGTTGTCATAGTAGTATCGACTAGATACGCTATTGTACTTGGTATCATTACATTGGATGTCAGGTGTAGATCCTCCTGTCACGCCTGTAAGATATGTTTTGGTTTTGGTCATGCTATGTTTAGTTTTTGGACATTCAGTCACGTTTTTCACTTCCTGGTTTTGTTTGTTTCCATGCCAACGCATTAGTTCCCACCTTGTCACGCCCCCGCCCTCAGTCCCACACCTGTTCCTGATTCATCACAGCCAGTATTTAAGTAATTTTCTTTCTGTTCATCATTCCGGGATCTTCACACTCGAACATACCCTACCCATGCTGCACCTCATTCACGCCCTCGATTATCTGCTTCATGCCATGCAATGCTGTCCATTTTGTCCACGTGAGTTTTTGTTATTCATGCCACTGCGCAAGTGGTTTTGTTTCCTGTTTGTAGTTTATAGCCTTTGTGCTAGTCTTTTGTTTCATAGCCCAGTTTTTTGGACCGCCATTGTGCGCGCTTTTTGTTGGTTCCTGTTTTTAGTTTATGAGTAAATAAATTATGTACCTACCTTCACGCCGTTTCCACTCCATTCGCTTCGCACCACGGGAAAACAACCCAAGGCCAGGTCCGAGCCTGACACCTCCCATGCATTTGTTTACTTTCTGGAGTGCTAACTTTTGTTAGCTGTGAGCTATCGTATCCTGTTTAGCTATTCCTCATCCTCCAGTGATAATGTACTTTTTAAGAAACTTACTTTGTCGCCATGGAGACAAGGATTAGTGATTTGGAAGTAGCTAAAACATTGTGGATGGATGTTAGCGGCTAGTGAGCTAACCATGTCTTAAAGCTAGGAAAAAAAGAAATTAAAGACAAAAGGAACAAAAAAAACTGCCTGCATGACAGCTTTGTGTCAACATTGCCACTTTTTCTCATTAGATTTCACCTCATTCCACTTTTATTAAATGTTTTTTTTTTAAATTTCGCAATACTCTCAATTTTGCAATTTTTGTGCAAACGATTAGCTGCGGGCCGCAAATGTCCCCCGGGCCGCACTTTGGACACCCCTCCTTTACATTAAAACCTGCGGTAACATTTGTTTTGCACTACAGAACACATTCGTTGGTCTTTTAACCAACAACCTTGTCAAATCCTCCAAAGTCCTAACAACCTCACTTCCGAGTGACTTTTTCTTCAGCGTTTTCTTGCTTTAAAAGCGAGTCTTGTTCCGGGGCTGCTGGCACAAGTGCCAAAGTGCAAGATGAGAGTGCAAACAGATGAATGGCTGCCTCGGCCTTTGAGCTAACGTGATTGATCACGCTGCAATGTTGATGGCAAGAATTGCACGCATGCCGCTATTCTTATTAAAAGGAATTGGTGATGAATCACCGGCCAGCATGAATCATTTATCAGTAATAACCTCATTTCCCACACCATCCATGATGATAATGATGATGCAAAGATAATAAAAAATACATAAAGTAAATCAATTTGTTGACCTTCTCCGACGCCTCCAGCATATATTCCAATAATTTGATCATCTGTTGATGGTCTTTGCTACTTTTGCTTGTTAGCAGTAATAAACTGCATTGGATGTAGTTTAGTGGTATTAATGTCAAACACGGCCAGTGGTTGTTTCTTTGCAATTCCTGGTCATTTTTACAGATTCCTGGATAATGCATTGCAGCTAATGTTCAGTTCTGCCCCCTAGTGGATTTGAGCAGGACAGCAGGTGCTCAGAGAGATGTCCCTGGATTCTTAGCAAGAGTTTTGATGGCAGAAAAACATTGTTACTATCCTGTTTTTCTTCACAGAAAAGACACATAAGCGTTTAGGTGGGAATAATTAAAATAATAAAATGTTATGACCAATTGGAAATTAATACGCATTAACATAAATATAAAATGTAGTGTATTTCACTATAATTTCTGGGAACTTTCTTGGAATTTTACAATTGAAAATAGTTGAAATTGAGATGATACATTAAATTAAAAAAATATATAAAAAAATATAAAATGACAATACATACAAGTAAAAGAAAAAAAACTATACAACTGTTTCAAGCTAAAAATAAAAAATAAATTACCTTAAATTATAATATAAAAATTGTTTACATTACAATATTGTTCTTTTGGAGGAAAAAAAAACATGTAATATTTTTTTAAATAATAATAATAATAATAATTGATATAAAAAAATGTTGCAGGGGGGTGCTGGACCCTGTCTCAGCTAAGGGACAAGCAGTAGAAAATGGAGGGAAGGATGGATGGATAATAAAATGTATAGTTTTATATCATATTGGATAAAAAAATAAGTCACACAAATTAAAACAAATTCAAGTATAATACACACACACATTTATGTATTAATATTATATATACTTGTATTTATTTCAACATTAAAATTTTAACTAATTAAATAAAATGGTATAAAAAATCTCATTGAACGCATTGTTATAAATTTTAAAAAAGTACATAGAGTTGAATCAAAAGAAAGCACAACATATTCATATTTTTATATATAGATATTTTATGTTTAAACATTAGATTAAAGATTTATATCAATAATTCAACATTGAATATAATATTTTTATCAATTTAATTGAATACATTTAATTAAGTTAAAATAGGTACATGCAGTTGAACCAAGTAAACATATTTATATTTAATATATAATTATTTTAAGCTTAAAATATTTCTTAAATAAATATACATTGAAAAATCAGTCTGTAGTGCATGACACTATTCTTTAATTTTGAAATTTGAAAATATTGAAATATTGAAATGGAAAATAAATGACAAATATGTAATAAATCTGTTTAAACATGTTAAAAGTGATTAAACATGCAAATAAAGGAAATTAAATCAATGATGATTATATTTCTGTCACCATTTATAATATATTCAACCTTGACTATTATGTACATATATTGTTATATACAACCATGACTATTATTGGTATATATTGTTATATACAACCATGACTATTATATTGTTATATACAGTACAACCATGACTATTATATTGTTATATACAGTACAACCATGACTATTATGGGCATATATTGTTATACACAACCATGACTATTATGGGTATATATTGTTATATACAACCATGACTATTATGCGCATATATTGTAACATACAACCATGACTATTATGAGACATATATTGTTATATACAACCATAACTATTATGGGTATATATTGTTATATACAACCATGACTATTATGATCATATATTGTTATATACAACCATGACTATTATGTGCATATATTGTAACATACAACCATGACTATTATAGACATATATTGTTATATACAACCATAACTACTATGGGTATATATTGTTATATACCACCATGATTATTATGATCATTTATTGTTATTTACAACCATGACTATGATTGACATATATTGTTATATACAACCATGACTATTATGGACATATATTGTTATATACAACCACGACTATTATGGGTATATATTGTTATATACAACCATGACTATTATAGACATATATTGTTATATACAACCATGACTATTATCGGCATATATTGTTATATACAACCATGACTATTATGGACATATATTGTTATATACAACCATGATTATTATGGAAATGTATTGTTATAAACAACCATGACTATTATGGACATATATTGTTATATACAACCATGACTATTATAGACATATATTGTTATATACAACCATGACTATTATGGGTATATATTGTTATATACAACTACGACTATTATGGGTATATATTGTTGTATACAACCATGACTATTATAGGCGTATATTGTTTTATACAACCATGACTACTATGGGTATATATTGTTATATACAACTACGACTATTATGGGTATATATTGTTATTTACAACCATGACTATTATAGGCGTATATTGTTTTATACAACCATGACTATTATGAACATATATTCTTATATGCAACCATGACTATTATGGACATGTATTGTTACATACAACCATGACTGTTATGGACATTAATTGTTATATACAACCATGACTATAATTGTCATGTATTGTTATATACAACCATGACTTTTATTGATGTATATTGTTATATACAACCATGAATATTATATTGTTATATACAACCATAACTATTATATTGTTATATAAAACCATGAGTATTATATTGTTGAATACAAACATGACTATTATATTGTTATATACAACCATGACTATAATTGGCATGTATTGTTATGTATAACCATGACTTTGATTGATATATATTGTTATATCCAACAATGAATATTATATTGTTATATACAACCATGACTATTATATTGTTATATAAAACCATGAGTATTATATTGTTGTATACAACCATGACTATTATATTGTTATATACAACAATGACTATTATGGACATATATTGTTATATACAACCTTGACTATAATTGGCATGTTGTTGCGATCTGCTGCTCAGATCTTCACGTGTTTGTTTTTTCATTCTCAGTCTGACCCGTTTATTTCCTGTTTTTGTCCATCACTATGGTTACACATCAGTCCACCTGTTAGTCTCGCCCCGCACACCTGCTACTAATTTTCACCCTCCTATTTAAGCTCACCTTTTCTGTTTACTCATTCTCGGATCCTAATTTGCCCACGCGCATCAGTGACGACTCTCATCATTCGTATGTATTTTCTCGCTAGCTCTCACGCCAAGCCACTTTATTGTCTAGCTTTCATGCTAAATGTTTTGTTTACTCTTTTGTGTCCTCGTACCAAGTTTTAGTTTTCCTTGTTTTATCCTAGCTTTCACGCTAGCGTCTTTTGTTTACTTTTTCTCTTTACACCAGTATTTTTGTTCATAGACTTTTGTTATTAAATAAATACCTTATATCTTACCTTTGCTGTGTTCTGCTTCGACGCATCCACGGGAAAACTACACCGGCATTACCATGCCGAAGAAGAGTCTTCACACATGTATTGTTATATACAACCATGACTTTTATTGATATATTGTTATATACAACCAAAAATATTATATTGTTATATACAACCATGACTATTATATTGTTATATAAAACCATGAGTATTATATTGTTGTATACAACCATGACTATTATATTGTTGTATACAACCATAAATATTATGGACATATATTGTTATATACAACCATGACTATTATGGACATATATTGTTACATACAACCATGACTATTATGGACATTAATTGTTATTTACAACCATGACTATAATTGGCATATATTGTTATATACAATTATGACTATTATTGACATATATTGTTATATACAACCATGACTATTATATTGTTACATACAACAATGACTATTATATTGTTATATAGAACATGACTATTACATTGTTGTATACAACCATAACTATTATATTGTTGTATACAACCATGACTATTATATTGTTGTATACAACCATGACTATTATATTGTTGTATACAACCATGACTATTATATTGTTGTATACAACCTTGACTATTATATTGTTATACACAATCACGAATATTTTGGGCATATGTTGTTACATACAACCATGACTATTATATTGTTTTATAAAACCATGATTATTATATTGTTATATAACAGCATGACTATCATATTATTTTATGAAACCATGACTATTATATTGTTATGTAACACAATGACTATTATATTGTTATGTAACACCATGATTATTATATTATTATATACAACCATGAGTATTATATTGTTGTATACAACCATGACTATTATATTGTTGTATACAACCATGACTATTATGGACATATATTGTAATATACAACCCTGACTATTGTGGACATTAATTGTTATATACAACCATGACTATAATTGGCATATATTGTTGTATACAATTATGACTATTATCGACATATATTGTTGTATACAACCATAAATAAATAAATAAATAAATGGGTTGTACTTGTATAGCGCTTTTCTACCTTCAAGGTACTCAAAGCGCTTTGACACTACTTCCACATTTACCCATTCACACACACACACACATTCGCACACTGATGGGAGGGAGCTGCCATGCAAGGCGCTAACCGGCACCCATCAGGAGCAAGGGTGAGGTGTCTTGCTCAGGACACAACGGACGTGACGAGGTTGGTACTAGGTGGGGATTGAACCAGGGATCCTCGGGTTGCAGACGGCCACTCTGCCACGCCGTCCCTTGAATTTCATGACTATTATATTGTTATATACAACCATGACTATTATATTGTTGTACACAACCATGACTATTATATCGTTGTATACAACTACGACTATTATATTGTTGTATACAACCATGACTATTATATTGTTGTATACAACCATGAGTATTATATTGTTATATTCAATCACGAATATTCTGGGCATATGTTGTTACATACAACCGTGACTATTATATTGTTTTATAAAACCATGATTATTATGTTGTTATATAACACCATGAATATTATATTGTTATAGGACACCATGACTATCATATTATTTTATAAAACCATGACTATTATATTATGTAACATCATGATTATTATATTGATGTATACAACCATGCCTTTTATATTGTTACATACAACCATGACTATTATATTGTTACATAACACCATGACTATTATATTGTTACATTACACCATGACTATTATATTGTTATATAAAACCATGACTATTATATTGTTATATACAATCACGAATATTCTGGGCATATGTTGTTACATACAACCATGACTATTATATTGTTACATAACACCATGACTATTATATCATTTTATAACACCATGACTATTATATTGTTATATAAAACATGACTATTATATTGTTACATACAACCATGACTATTATATTGTTATATAACACCATGACTATTATATTGTTTTATAAAACATGACTATTATATTGTTACATACAACCATGACTATTATATTGTTACATAACACCATGACTATTATATTGTTACACACAACCATGACTATTATATTGTTACATTACACCATGACTATTATATTGTTATATAAAACCATGACTATAATATTGTTATATAAAACCATGACTATTATATTGTTATATACAACCATGACTATTATATTGTTACATAACACCATGACTATTATATTGTTACATTACACCATGACTATTATATTGTTATATAAAACCATGACTATTATATTGTTATATAAAACTATGACTATTATATTGTTATATACAACCATGACTATTATATTGGTACATAACACCATGACAATTATATTGGTACATAACACCATGACTATTATATTGTTATATACAACCATGACTATTATATTGTTGTATAGAACCATGACTATTATATTGTTGTATACAACTACGACTATTATATTGTTGGATACAACCACGACTATTATATTGTTGTATACAACCATGAGTATTATATTGTTGTATACAACCATGCCTATTATATTGTTATATACAATCACAAATATTCTGGGCATATGTTGTTACATACAACCGTGACTATTATATTGTTTTATAAAACCATGATTATTATATTGTTATATAACACCATGAATATTATATTGTTATAGGACACCATGACTATCATATTATTTTACAAAACCATGACTATTATATTATGTAACATCATGATTATTATATTGTTGTATACAACCATGCCTTTTATATTGTTGTAAACAACCATGACTATTATATTGTTATATACAATCACGAATATTCTGGGCATATGTTGTTACATACAACCATGACTATTATATTGTTTTTTAACACCATGACTATTATATTGTTATATAAAACATGACTATTATATTGTTACATAACACCATGACTATTATATTGTTACACACAACCATGACTATTATATTGTTACATAACACCATGACTATTATATTGTTACATTACACCATGACTATTATATTGTTATATAAAACCATGACTATTATATTGTTATATACAACCATGACTATTATATTGGTACATAACACCATGACTATTACATAGTCGTTACAGTGACCTGTGCTGTGCTGTGAGTTTCCAGAAGAGGTTCTTGTCCTCCTGAGAGAGTTCTTTGCTTGTAGAACATTCACACAATAACTAAAGTCGCTCCGACATTGTTGCGTGTTTCTCACATGTTTGCAGGAAGTCCTCTCCATTATGTACAAGTCATGTGGTCAAAAGTGTTATTTTGTAAAACAATGGCGGGCCGGGGGGATTCCTTTGAGGCCGGCCCGCATCTTGTCCAGGGTTCTTCTAATCGCCATGACTGCCTGACCTTTAGGCTGCTCCCCTTTCTGGGATTTACAGCTTTCACCAGATTGACCTTTCACCCCGCCCCTCCCTACAGACACTCCCTTCACGTGAACGCCGCGTCGGGCCTCGGCGCCGCGTTGGGCCGCCTCGCCGTGTCAAAGCCTCTCTAGGTGGTAGAATTGAGCGGCCGGTTCATTAAAGGCCCACCTCGGACCGCCCCCTTTACCTCCCACCACCAGCAGAACGAAAGTTCCCCCCCTTCGGCCCGGAGCACGGTGGAGGTGCTTAGAGCGCCGCCTAATGATGTGCGCCACGCTGGAGGAGCTAAATGCCACCGCCTCATGTGGGGATGATTGCAGGAAGTGCGGGGGAGCGAGGGAGCGAGGGGGTGGGCGGGCACGGAAGAATTCCCAGAGGCCATTGTTGTGGGGCGACTCAGCAAAATCCTCACCCTGGCCTGGTCACGCACATCTAGGAGGCCATGCCATGTGGGCGTGGCGGGGGTGCCGTCTTTAATTACAGCGCCGTTTGGTCGCAGCTCACTCAATCAATCAATCAATCAATCAATGTTTACTTACATAGCCCTAAATCACTAGTATCTCAAAGGGCTGCACAAACCACAAAGACATCCTGGGTAGGCCCACATAAGGGCAAGGAAAACTCACACCCAGTGGGACGTCGGTGACAATGATGACTATGAGAACCTTGGAGAGGAGGAAAGCAATGGATGTCGAGCGGGTCTAACATAATACTGTGAAAGTTCAATCCATAATGGATCCAACACAGCAGCGAGAGTCCAGTCCAAAGCTGATCCAACACAGCAGCGAGAGTCTTGTTTACAGCGGAGCCAGCAGGAAACCATCCCAAGCGGAGGCGGATCAGCAGCGCAGGGATGTCCTCAGCCGATACACAGGCAAGCAGTACATGGTCACTGGATCGGACCGGACCCCCTCCACAAGGGAGAGTGGGACATAGGAGAAAAGGAAAAGAAACGGCAGATCAACTGGTCTAAAATGGGAGTCTATTTAAAGGCTAGAGTATACAAATGAGTTTTAAGGTGAGACTTAAATGCTTCTACTGAGGTGGCATCTCGAACTGTTACCGGGAGGGCATTCCAGAGTACTGGAGCCAGAACGGAAAACGCTCAATAGCCCGCAGACTTTTTTTGGGCATTGGGAATCACTAATAAGCCGGAGTCTTTTGAACGCAGATTTCTTGCCAGGACATATGGTACAATACAATCGGCAAGATAGGATGGAGCTAGACCGTGTAGTATTTTATACGTAAGTAGTAAAACCTTAAAGTCACATCTTAAGTGCACAGGAAGCCAGTGCAGGTGAGCCAGTACAGGCGTAATGTGATCAAACTTTCTTGTTCTTGTCAAAAGTCTAGCAGCCGCATTTTGTACCAACTGTAATCTTTTAATGCTAGACATGGGGAGACCCGAAAATAATACGTTACAGTAATCGAGACGAGACGTAACAAACGCATGGATAATGATCTCAGCGTCTTTAGTGGACAGAATGGAGCGAATTTTAGTGATATTACGGAGATGAAAGAAGGCCGTTTTAGTAACGCTTTTAATGTGTGACTCAAAGGAGAGAATTGGGTGGAAGATAATACCCAGATTCTTTACCGAGTCGCCTTGTTTAATTGTTTGGTTGTCAAATGTTAAAGTTGTATTATTAAATAGAGGTCGGTGTCTAGCAGGACCGATAATCAGCATTTCCGTTTTTTTGGCGTTGAGTTGCAAAAAGTTAGCGGACATCCATTGTTTAATTTCATTAAGACACGCCTCCAGCTGACTACAATCCGGCGTGTTGGTCAGCTTTAGGGGCATGTAGAGTTGGGTGTCATCAGCATTACAGAGAAAGCTAACACCGTATTTGCGTATGATGTCACCTAGCGGCAGCATGTAGATGCTGAAGAGTGCAGGGCCAAGGACCGAACCCTGGGGAACTCCACACGTTACCTTAACGTAGTCCGAGGTAACATTGTTATGGGAGACGCACTGCATCCTATCAGTAAGATAAGAGTTAAACCAAGACAGGGCTAAGTCTGACATACCAATTCGTATGTTGATACGTTCTAATAAAATATTATGATCGACGGTATCGAAAGCAGCGCTAAGATGGAGGAGCAGCAACATAGATGACCCATCAGAATCCATCGTTAGCAATAGATCATTAGTCATTTTTGCGAGGGCTGTCTCCGTGGAGTGATTTGCCCTGAAACCGGATTGAAAGGTTTCACATAGATTGTTAGACACTAAGTGTTCATTTAACTGCTCCGCAACAATTTTTTCGAGGATTTTTGAAATAAAGGGAAGGTGAGACACCGGTCGGTAGTTTACCATGAGGTCAGGATCGAGGTTAGGTCTTTTAAGTAGAGGATGAATAACCGCTTTTTTGAATGCTAGGGGAACAGCGCCTGAGGAAAGTGATAAGTTTATAATATTTAGCACTGATGGACCTAATAATACAAAGAGCTCTTTGATAAGTTTCCCAATTCGTGTTTTGATACGCTCTAACAAAATATTAAAACATCGTAGGAAAGAACTTCTTTCCCAGGTAAATTCAAGCGCTGGACTAAAGATGGCGAGTTGTACCTCTTCATTTACCAGCCAGGAGTGGAGCCTTTCCTCCTGGAGGCCAGGGGCCCTTCATCGGCCCTCCAGGAGCATGGAGCCTATCCTAACACACTTCATCATTGGACGCACCCCCTTTTTATCCACCCCAGGAAATGAAGTCCAAGTCTCGTGGTTATTTTCTTCAAAGGGGAACATTATCACAATTTCTAAATGGTTAAAACCAATAAAAATCAGTTCCTAGTGACTTATTTTATTTTTCAAAGTTTTTCTCAAAATTTTACCCATCACGAAAAACGGCTTCAAAGTGCCTGATTTACACTATCGCTATATCCACCCGTCTATTGTCCTGTGACGTCACAGCGGGATCACACAGAAACAAACATGGCGGATAGCGCAGAAAAGTATAGCATGGTAGCTCGGATTCAGACTCGTATTTCAGCGGCGTAAGCGATTCAACAGATTACGCATGTATTGAAACTGATGGTTGGAGTGTGGAAGCAGATAGCGAAAACTAAATTAAAGAAGAAACAGAAGCTTTTTAGCCATATCACGACAGACAGCGACACGGTAGGACGCGAGGACGAATTCGGCGATCGCCTTCTAACCAACGATTGGTATGTGTTTGTTTGGCATTAAATGTGGGTGGAGGGAAAGACTGGATGCAAATATAGCTACAAATGAGGCATAATGATGCAATATGTATATACAGCTAGCCTAAATAGCATGTTAGCATCAATTAGCTTGCAGTCATGCCGTGACCAAATATGTCTGATTAGCACACTCCACATAAGTCAATAACATCAACAAAACTCACCTTTGTGATTTTGTTGACTTTATTGTTGGAAATGCATCTGCTTTGAGTGTCGCAGGATATCCAAAATTTCTTGCCATTTCTGTCGTAGCATAGCTGTCGTCGGTAAAGTGTGCGGAACGGATGAGGGACTTTCGCATCTTTTGACCACTGTTGCAACTTGAATCCGTCTCTGTTGGTGTTGTTACACCCTCCGACAACACACCGACCAGGCATGATGTCTCCAAGGTATGGAAAACAGTCAAAAAAACGGAAAATAACAGCTGATTTGACTTGGTGTGTGTAATGAGATTGACAAAATGGCAGATTCGTTACGCCGTTACGTTGTGATGTCATCGCTCTGACAGGCTATCAATTGAAAGGCCTTTAAATCGCCAAATTCACCCTTTTAGAGTTCGGAAATCGGTTAAAAAAACATGGTCTTTTTTTCTGCAACATCAAGGTATATATTGACGCTTACATAGGTCTGGTGATAATGTTCCCCTTTAAAACATGCTTTAAAAAGTTGCATTGCTGTCAAACCACTGATTAATGTCAACACCATTGATCGCAGTTTGCTTACAGTTAACTCAACATTAATTGCAGTTACCGTATTTCCTTGAATTGCCGCGGGTATATAGAATGTGCCTGCCTAGAATTACTGCCGGGTCAAACTCGTTTTGCAAAATATTATTTTTATTAGCGCATGTCTAGAATTTCCGCCGGGTCAAACTCGTTTTGCCAAATAATTAGCATATGCCTAGAAATTCCGCAGGGTCAAACTCGTCACGTCACGAGTGACACTTCACCTGTCATCATTTTCAAAATGGAGGAGGCTGATTTCAATCATTTGGAATCGCATAAAAAGGAAGAAGATTAAGAGCTATTCAGTAGGATTTAAGGTCCAAGCTATTGAATATACTGAAAAGAACAGTAAGCAGCTATGTTTTTTTAATATACCATAGCTGCGTGTGTCAAATAGGAGTCATTAAATGACTCCCGCCTCCTGGTGGTAGAGGGCGCTAGTGATCCTTCTTGCGACTACTCGGCTGCAGAAGAAGTGACAACAAGCAGCAAGAGTGAGCAGCGATCGTTTATTTTTTCCTCTCACTTGCACTTTTAACATGGAGGATTACATATCTAAAATAAAACAGTTTCCTAAACTGGACTTTCATTCGAAGCAGGAGGTAACAAAGGAAGATCTCCATCGAGACAGAGAGACTTTTAAAACTGAAGAAAGATAAGGAAGACTTCTATAAACAAGTTATCGATGCTTTTGATCAGAAGGAGCTGCGCATGGACTTCATTTATAAGTAAAGGTAAGACCATAACAACGTTTTTTTTATTAAATGTGCTTTTCATGATGGTATATTTACATCACACTCCAATTTATAAGCGCAGGCCTAAATTTACCGCATGCCTTTGGTAAGCGCCGGAGTGACAAGAGGTTTTAAAATAATTAGCGCCCCGGCGGCAATTCAAGGAAATACGGTATATATGATAATCATAATGATAAAACATTTTCAAAACAGGTTACATTTGACACAAGCTCCTCATGGCATTAACTATTAAGATAAATAATAATAATAATAAAAAGATTTTAGAAAATGATGAATCAAATCAAATAGGAAATTGTGATTTGGATGTGAATCGGCATTTTAATGTAACACAAATGCTTGATTTTCAATATGCATTGCAAAATTAGCAACAAATACTGTGCAGGCTTGAAAAGGAGTAGGAAGAAGCAGAGCTCATTTAAATGCAATTTATTTTCCATGTCTCAACAATTAGGAACTTTACTAGTTAACATGGTCTAATAATGAAAACAGGACAAAGAATGTACAGCAATAAAGTTTAAAGTTTATTGTTTATATTTATGGGGTTTCCAGGGGCCATTTAGCTTTTAAAATTATTATTATTTATTTAGTTTTTTTTACAATAGAAAAAGAGAATGTGTGTTTTAAACAATCAAACAAATCTACATTGGTTGGTTAAGCCTGTTAAAAACAAACGAATAAAACATCGGAATGGTTCAATTGTAGACAGTATGCAGCCCAAAAGAAAAAAAAAATCCAATCCACTTTTTTTTACACGGTACATTTCCAAAGAACAATAAAAGGTTTTTGATTTTCATGCTGCTTTTATGTGACGTACGGCGACCTTCAGTGCCTTGAAAAAAAACACGTGTATTATTATTATTCAAAGTTTCACAAAGTGCTGCACATTGCTTCAAAGTAGGGGAAAAAAACTAAGGACAGTCAAGTGTAAGGAACATTTGAATACAAAGAAGAATAAATACATAAAATTAATGAAAATAAAATAAGAAAGACTAAATATCACAACTCTCCTGAATTTGTTTTGAGGAGAGATTTAAGACCTGAGTTATTCAGTAATAAATAAATGAATACAAATTGACACAACCCTTGTTTATGTATGATTTTTAAAGACAAACAGTAGTAGTATTTTATACAATTCAAAGTAGGCCTGTGAGTCTTTTGGGCACCACACAGGTGCCCAAAGGTCCCTAACTTTTCTGGGCTACATTATACACGTCCGCCCCCCCCCCAACCCCGCCCACCTCAACCGACGCACGGAGGGGTTGGTGTTAGCGGGGGATGTATAATGTGGCCCGGAAGAGTTAGGGATGCATGGGATTCTGGGTATTTGTTCTGTTGTGTTTATGTTGTGCGGATGTTCTCCCGAAATTTGTTCGTCATTCTTATTTGGTGTGGGTTCACAGTGTGGCGCATATTAGTAAGAGTGTTAAAGTTGTTTTTACGGACACTAAAGATGCGCGGTTTGCGGTCTCATCCGCGGAGTCCGCGGATAAACCGCAGGTCGGGCGGTTGACATGACGAAAAAATGGATTTTAATTAGATTCGGGCGGGTTGCGGTTGAACCATTCGGAAATATTTGATATGCATGGTTCTGTGATCGGTATCCTTTGCCATTCAAAGAGCCATTTAAGACCCGTGTCATAAAGCGAAGAAGACAATAAGAGATGCTATTATTCTCCTGAATGACCGCCGGTAGTCACCCAGATATCAAGTATTAGGGCGTGCTATGAAGCCATTGGCTTTGTCGCCTACTACAACATGTGCTTGTCAGTCCAGCATCATGTGTGTGGCTTCCGCGGCAACACGCACACGACTGCAAGGCATACTGGGTGACACAGAGTACACTAATGGTTGTGATATAAACAATTTTAACACTCTTAGTAATATGCGCCACGCTGTGAAGCCACACCAATTAAGAACGACACATTTCGGGGGAACATCCTCACAGTAACATAAACAACATAAACGCAACACAACAAATACCCAGAATCCTTTGTATTCATGACAATTCCTGACTATTTTATACACCTCGCTAGCAGCAAACCCCGCCCCCCGTGCGTCGTAAGGTGGGCGGGGTTGGGGGCGCGGGGGTATAAAAAGTATTCAGGAATAGTCACGGATACAAGGGATTATGGGTATTTGTTGTGTTGCGTTTATGTTGTGTTACCGTGAGGATGTTCTCCCGAAATGTGTTTGTCAATCTTTTTGGGTGTGGCTTCACAGCGTGGCACATATTAGTAAGATTTAAAGTTGTCTATATCACAACCATCAGTGTACTCTGTATCACCAAGTATACCTTTCAATCTTGAACGTGTAAATGCGGAAGCTGCATACAACATGTTGCCGGACCAACAATTGGTTCGTACATGTTGTTGAAGGTGTCTAAGGCAATGGCTTCACAGCACGCCCATAATCTTGTACACAGGATGAACACTATTGTATAGTTGCGGGAAAGTTAGCGGCTTCAAATGTCATTGTTACTCTGTGAAACAGGTTTAAATAGCATCCAAGAAGGAATACTACAGTCAATTATTAAACAAGAATAGAAACAATATGAGAGCGACATGGGGCATCCTAAATAGCATCATTAAAAATGGTGCTAAGAAAGATTACCCCCAGTACTTTCTAGATGGGAATACAAAAAATGACAATATGAATCAAATAGTTGAACGTTTTAATGACTACTTTGTTAATGTCGGAAAAAATCTGGAACAAAGAATTCCAAAAGCAGATGATGGGTCAGTTGAGGACTTGAGTGAGCTCATAGATAGAAATCCCAATTCCATGTTTTTAAAGAAGGTGACAAAAGAAGAAGTAATCAAAATTGTAAATATTTGTAAATCTAAGACCTCAACTGACTGTCATGGAATAGATATGGTAACAATAAAAAACGTTATACAAGACATTTCAGAACCTCTTACATATATTAGTAATGTATCATTTTTAACCGGCAAATTCCCTGACAAAATGAAAATTACAAAAGTTGTACCAATTCATAAGAAGGGAGACACACACCAGTTCACTAACTACAGACCAGTTTCATTACTTCCACAATTCTCCAAAATCATAGAAAAACTATTCAATGGTAGATTAGATACATTTATCAATAAAAGTGGGACGCTCGTGGAGAACCAATTTGGAGTTAGAACAAATATCTCAACTTCAATAGCATTAATCAAAATAACAGTGGAAATTACCAATGCAATAGACGGTAAGGAATGTGCAGCCGCAGTATTCATGGATTCAACAAAAGCATTTGACACAATTAATCATGATATTTTAATTAAAAAACTAGAACGTTATGGCATCAGAGGTTTGGTCTTGAGCTGGATAAGAAGTTATTTAACCAACAGGAATGTGAAGATGGGTGAAAATAGTTCAACACGATTGGATATATCTTGTGGTGTACAACAGGGATCAATACTGGGACCAAGATTGTTCAATCTTTATATAAACGATATTTGCAAAGTTACAAAAGACTTGAAGTTAGTTTTATTTGCAGACAACACAACTGCTTTCTGTTCAGGAGAGAACACACAGATGATAATACAAATAATAACGGAAGAAATGAATAAATTAAAAAAATAGTTTGATAAAAACAGGCTATCCTTGAATCTCAGTAAAACTAAAATAATGCTATTTGGTAACAGTAGAAAAGAGCATCAGACACGAATACAAATTGATGGAATAGATATCGAAAGGGTAAAAGAAACCAGATTTTGGGGAATATTAATAGATGATAAAATTAACTGGAAATCTCATATACAAAACATACAACATAAGGTGGCAAAAATATTTCAATAATGAATAAAGCAAAATACGTCCTGGGCCAAAATTCACTTTATATTCTCTACTGCTCGCTAGTGTTACCATATCTGAGTTATTGTGCAGAAATATGGGGAAACAACTACAAATGTGCGCTACATTCGTTAACTGTGTTACAAAAAAGATCGATTAGAATAATACACAATGTTGGATATAAAGAACATACAAACCCTTTATTTATTGAGTCAAAAATATTAAAGCTCGAAGACTTGATAAAATTGCCAACAGCTAAATTGATGTACAAAGTAAATTATAACCTGCTACCAAAGAATGTACAACAATTCTTCTCAACTAAAGAGGAGAAATATAACCTTAGAGGAAAATCTAACTTAAAACATTTGTATGCCCGTACAACACTTAAAACTTTTAGCATATTAGTATGTGGAATTAAATTATGGAATGGATTAAGTAAAGAAGTTAAACATTGTACTGATATGAGCCGGTTTAAGAGGATGTTTAAGTTAATAGTGCTTACAAAGTACAAAGAAGAAGTATTATGAGAAACACTTTCAAACTTATTGAAAATAAGATATACTTCATCTTAGTATGTTAATAATGACTGAAATAATTAAGTACATGTTAGAAAACTGCTGTGTTAATCACTCATAGATGTCATTTTGCTATTTTGATATTTTGCTGTAAAGAAGGTCAGTGAATGAATGTATATATTGTGGGCGCTCTGAAGTGGAAAAGGGGTAGGATTAAATGAGCTTTGCTTCTTCCTACTCCTTTTCGGACATGATGCATTGTGTATTGCGAAATGATGAAATTAACTGATGTATAATGTTGTATGTATGTCATGTTCGAAATAAACTAAGAAAATAAAAGAAAAAGAAAGTGGTAAAGGCGGACAACCTCTGATGTATTTCAGCAGGCGGTTGGTGGGCGGTTACGGTCCTGATAAAATGTTGGTTCGGGTTGACGGCGGGTGGATGACGATTTTGATGATGCGGATTATATAATTGCCTATCCCCGCATCTCTAACGGACACCCTCAGTGTGACCTGTATGGCTGTTGATCAAGTATGCCTTGCAGTGGCTAATGTGTGTATGCAGAAGCTACATTCAACATGTGATAAGGTTGGCAGGCTGGTTGCTAAAGTTGTTGAGGGTACTAAATGCAGCGCCACCATAGCACGCTACTATACTGTTATTAGGGTGAAATTTAGCAGACATTTGAGGGAATAGTTGTGAAATTCGTGAGGGTTTGTAAGTGTGATGTTGTCAAGCGCTATTCATATTAATGTCACGGGCCACACTAACATTAAATTTCAATATTAAGGTGCGGGCCGAGTGTGTTAGACCCCTGATGTATACATAGCACAAAGTTAAAAAAAACAAAACATGTATTCAGTGTTGTTTCATTTTAAATTTCAAAAGAGTTTTGTGGCTGCCATTGTTTTCTTTATTTTGTGAAACGGGTCCAAATGGCTCTTTGAGTGGTAAAGGTTGCCGACCCCTGCCTTAGAGGAACAGCTCATTTAAAACATTTGCATGCACATACAACCTTTGTGATGTGGAATGAAATGACGGAACGGATTAAGCAAAGAAATGAAACAAAGCAGAGATATGATTCACTTAGAATTACAAGTGTTCACAAAATACACACAAGAATTATGATGAACATCTTCAACCCTTTTTTTTAGATAAAGATCATTTATGCGTTTAATATTTGTTTGCTTAAAATGGTATATTATTAATTTATTTTCTATTTCTTCACTGTTCTGTTGCAGAGAACAAGGAAATGGGATACATGGGTGTAAAAAGAGGTAGGATTAAATAAGCTCTGCTTCTTCCTACTTTTTTTTTCCGGCCGAGCTGTAATGAAACAACTGTAAATATGTGATGCACGACATTGTATAGGATGCATGTTCCACATCAACTGCACCTCAACTGAACTGAAGGTCAGTGTGTTCAGCAGATGTGGATCATCAAAGTCAAGGCCCGGGGGCCAGATCTGGCCCGCCACATCATTTGGAGTGGCCCATGAAAGCCTGGGAATAATAGGCATCAATAAAGTAGTTTAATTTTCTTTCTTTTTTTTTCATTTTGAAAGGGTAAACACGACATGTACTGCATGCAATTATATATATTTTAAACATGATCAATCAATCAAGCATTAATGAATGTTTACCAATATAGCCCTAAATCACAAGTGTCTCAAAGGGCTGCACAAGCCACAACGGCATCCTCAACTCAGATCTCAGTAACTTCATATCTCTAATATGTTATATTATCATACATTTGGGGGTAAAATACATACATAAATATTACATAGCTGTATGATTTCAAGGCAAGTTGTACACTGTAAACATGTGACTATATATATATATATATATATATATATATATATATACATATATATATATATATATATATATATATATATATATACACATATACATACGTATACATATACATATATACACACATATATATACACACACATAGATATATATATATATATATATATATATGTATATATATATATATACACATACATACATACATACATATATATACATATAGATTTTTTTTTTTAAACAGCTCTCTCCTCAGAACCATTTTTACAGTGTGAGAGTCCAGTCCATAGTGGATCTAACATAATAGTGAGAGTCCAGTCCATAGTGGATCCAACATCATAGTGAGAGTCCAGTCCATAGTGGATCTAACATAATAGTGAGAGTCCAGTCCATAGTGGATCTAACATAATAGTGTGAGAGTCCAGTCCATAGTGGATCTAACATAATAGTGTGAGAGTCCAGTCCATAGTGGATCTAACATAATAGTGTGGGAGTCCAGTCCATAGTGGATCTAACATAATAGTGAGAGTCCAGTCAATAGTGGATCTAACATAATAGTGTGAGAGTCCAGTCCATAGTGGATCTAACATAATAGTGTGAGAGTCCAGTCCATAGTGGATCTAACATAATAGTGTGAGAGTCCAGTCCATAGTGGATCTAACATAATAGTGTGAGAGTCCAGTCCATAGTGGATCTAACATAATAGTATGAGAGTACAGTCCATAGTGGATCTAACATACTAGTGTGAGAGTCCAGTCCATAGTGGATCTAACATAATAGTGAGAGTCCAGTCCATAGTGGATCCAACATAATAGTGAGAGTCCAGTCCATAGTGGGTCTAACATAATAGTGAGAGTCCAGTTCATAGTGGATCTAACATAATAGTGAGAGAGTCTAGTCCATAGTGGATCCAAACATAATAGTGTGAGAGTCCAGTCCATAGTGGATCTAACATAATAGTGTGAGAGTCCAGTCCATAGTCGATCTACCATAATAGTGAGAGTCCAGTCCATAGTGGATCTAACATAATAGTTTGAAAGTCCAGTCCATAGTGGATCTAACATAATAGTGAGAGTCCAGTCCATAGTGGATCAAACATAATAGTGTGAGAGTCCAGTCCATAGTCGATCTACCATAATAGTGAGAGTCCAGTCCATAGTGGGTCTAACATAATAGTGTGAGAGTCCAGTCCATAGTGGATCTAACATAATAGTGAGAGTCCAGTCCATAGTGGATCCAACATAATAGTGTGAGAGTCCAGTCCATAGTGGATTTAACATAATAGTGTGAGAGTCCAGTCCATAGTGGATCTAACATAATAGTGAGAGTCCAGTCCTTAGTGGATCTAACATAATAGTGAGAGTCCAGTCCATAGTGGATCTAACATAATAGTGAGAGTCCAGTCCATAGTGGATCTAACATAATAGTGAGAGTCCAGTCCATAGTCGATCTACCATAATAGTGAGAGTCCAGTCCATAGTGGATTTAACATAATAGTATGAGAGACCAGTCCATAGTGGATTTAACATAATAGTGTGGGAGTCCAGTCCATAGTGGATCTAACATAATAGTGTGGGAGTCCAGTCCATAGTGGATCTAACATACTAGTGTGAGAGTCCAGCCCATAGTGGAGCTAATATAATGCTATTATGTTAGATCCACTATGGACTGGACTCTCACTATTATGTTAGAGTGCAGCCAAAACTTAAACCAGGCCCTTGATGAAAACTACTTTGCCACCTCTCATCTACATCGAAAATATGATTTTTCCTGGCCATGGACTTTATTTATAAGTAACGGTAAGATCACAGTAAAAAAATTTTTATTAAAAGTGCTTTTCATGATCAGCCGCTCAAAATAAAATTTAAAAAACAATTTAATAGATTTTGTTAAAGAATCGTTACAGGTAAGAATCACAATTTAATAAGAAATCGATTGTTTTTCCCCCCATAATGCATAGACTGGTAGTCGGTGTGAACATAAAAAAGTATTGATAGTTTGACCTTTGCTCTGGCCAGATCAACAAGTCAACTCTTCCCACTTTCCGGGCCCGCGGGGGTCAAGTGTTATTATTTATCGCCGTGTTGGATGGAATCCCCCCCCCCGACCCCCGAATGTTTCCAGCGAGCACGTCGGTCACCTCCTACCCAATGAAGAGTTCCTTTTTCCTCCCAGACACACAAAAAAAGCAACACAACAAAGGGCGGCGGTACATAAAGGGGCCGGGGGTCGGGGGGGGTCACATGCTGCCCATTGAGTGGCGGGTCCATCCAGACCATTGAGGGCGCTCCATAAAACCGGCAGGCTGCTTAAATACCTGACAGTACGAAAGGGAGCAAAAACAAAGGGAACAAGAGATAAAATAAATAGGAGTGTGACTGATGTGTATAGATGGCGCTGGAGAGTCGCTGACAATTCAAGAAATGTGGCCGGCCGGCGCCACAAAAGGCAGCTGGAAAACAGTGAAGGGGCATTTTTTTTTTTCTGGCTCTTTCCACTTGGACCCCCTTTTGAGTCTTTGTCCGGGCCCCATGAGAAAAGTCAATCACACACACTCGTCTGCGGCTTTTTGCTCTTCAACAACAACAACAACAACATATAAGGGTTGTTGTCCCCATTACCAATATTTTAGTACCGCTACCAAATTCTATTTCCATACTTTTCTATATAAGGGGGAGCACAAAAAATTTCATTATTGGCTTTATTTTAACACAAAATGTTAGTGTACATCAGGGGTGTCCGAACTTTTTCCACAGACGGCCGCACAAGGAAAAATTTCAATGGTAAATGGGCAGAGGTGGGTAGAGTAGCCAGAAATTGTACTCAAGTAAGAGTACCGTTACTTTCGAGATTTATTACTCAAGTAAAAGTAAGGAGTAGTCACCCAAATATTTACTTGAGTAAAAGTAAAAAGTATGTTGTGAAAAAACTACTCAAGTACTGAGTAACTGATGAGTAACCTGATTACGGCAAAAAATAATGCACGAAAACATAAAAATAGCAATGAGCAAATTCAGAGCCAGGAATATCTCTTATGCAACTAAAACAATAATATATATTAAATAATAGTACATTAAAATAAAATTTAAAAAATGGCACATTGAGCCACAATAACTTAACAGCACCATAGCCTCAGTAGGCATTCATTGATTTGATTGATTGATTAAAACCTGTATTAGTAGATTGCACAGTACAGTACATATTCCGTACAATTGACCACTAAATGGTAACACCCCAATAAGTTTTTCAACGTTTATCAATTACTTAGTAAATGACCAAGTCGAGGTGATCCACACACATATCATTTATACACACACATATCATACATACACACACAAATTATATATATATATATATATAGATATATAGATATACACATACATACATTTATATATACAGTATATAATTTATATTTATTTATTTCGCCGTTTTTGTTCACATGTTGAAGGTGTTTTAATGAATATACATGCATGTTTAACATATAGATTCCTATCTTTCATGAAGACAAGAATATAAGTTGTTGTATTACCTGATTCTGATGACTTGCATTGATTGGAATCAGACGTCCATGTTTTCAAATGGAGGAGAAAAAAGTTCCTCTTTTCTGTCTAATACCACATGAAAGTGGTTGGTTTTTGGCATCTTATTTGTCCAGCTTCCATATTTGTTTTTGTACACTTTACAAGAAATACATTGGCGGCAAACTCCGTAGCTTGCTCGCTTGTTTGCGCTGGCTTTCGGAGACTCTTATTTTGTTAGCGCAGGTGCGATGGAGCGGCACTTTTATTGTGAAGACAGGAACTGTGCGATCAGTCTTTAGGCTTTTGACGGGAAGTACGGTTGAAATAAAAAGTGCCTTTTTTCCTTTACACTTTTTATTGATTGATTGAAACTTTTATTATTAGATTGCGCAGTACAGTACATATTCCGTACAATTGACCACTAAATGGTAACACCCCAATAAGTTTTTTAACTTGTATAAATCGGGTCATGTGGCCACCTGGCTCTGTTTGATTGGTCCAACGTCACCAGTGACTGCATGTGATTGGTGAAACGCAGGCATGCGTAGATCCTACTTTGAAGCTCTGTCATTAACCAAAACAAACATTAATAGATCGATAAAAAAAAGTAGCGAGTAGCGAGCTGAATGTAGATAAATGGAACGGAGTAAAAGTAGCGTTTCTTCTCTATAAATATACTCAAGTAAAAGTAAAAGTATGTTGCACAAAAACTACTCGTAAAAGTACAATTCATCCCGAAAGTTACTCAAGCAAATGTAACGGAGTAAATGTAGCGCGTTACTACCCACCTCTGTAAATGGGTTATACTTGTATAGCGCTTTTCTACCTTCAAGGTACTCAAAGCGCTTTGACACTATTTCCACATTCACCCATACACACACATATTCACACACTGATGGCGGGAGCTGCCATGCAAGGCGCTAACCATGAACCATCAGGAGCAAGAGTGAAGTGTCTTGCTCAAGGACACAACAGGCGTGACGAGGTTTGTAGAAGGTGGGGATTGAACCAGGAACCCTCAGGTTGCTGGCACGGCCACTCTCCCAACCGCGCCACGCCTGTTTTGTCCTTGAGCAAGACACTTCACCCTTGCTCCTGATGATTCGTGGTTAAGGCCTTGCATGCGGGGGCCATTTTGATCATTTTAATTTTCAAACCATAACAAAATATATGGATTATTTTATTATCCTTAGGGCTCCTTGGGAGCATAGAGGGTCTCAGTCACTAAAATGTTAAAAATAAGTCAAATTATTATTATTATTTTGTCACGAGGTGGGCGCGTTTTGTCACCCCAAGATGCAAATGGACCAAAAAGGGACAAGAATAGCAGGTAAGTGCGTGGTTTAATATAAAAATAAAATAACACTGGAACAAAAAAGGCAAAAAAAAGCGCGTGCGTACGCACGAGGAGCTAAGCTAGTACTTAGCTTTGAGTCAAGAGTCCAAAAGGTAGCGTGCCGAGCGCACGGGAAGCTAAGTAGAAACTTAGCACAAGAAGGAGACATAAGATACCAACGTAAAAGTTGCTTACGCAAACAAAAGATCCAGGATGAACTGAGGTAGAAGGCAGGCTTAAATACTGGCAGTAATCAAGAATAACAGGTGCGCGCCAACAGCGAGTAGCAGGTGGAACTACTATGAAACCATGGTAACCAGAATAAACAAGGAAGAGCAAAACTAGGGATCGGAACAGTCCAAAAACAAACAAAAAACACAAAAGGACTCATAACAATTTTGTATTTAATGATTACAGTAAATCTCTATATCAACTTGAGGTTGATATAAAATAAAACAAATAAGGTTTTATGCCTTTTTCGTCAAAGACAACTTTGTTTTTTATAGTAAAAGTGAAATATGCAGTATTTAGATAGATAGATAGTACTTTATTGATTCCTTCAGGAGAGTTCCTTTATTTAGCAATTAAAGCCCTCAAAGATCAATAATGCAGGACACCATTGATTTTAATTATTTAATATTTTTGAGTAATCACAGGGAAAAGTTTAATAAAATCCTACTAAAAATATTTGAGGTCCAAAAGGTTCCCCACTCAAAGTGATGCATTTTTATTATTATTTGTTTTTTACTTATAACACCCATCCATCCATTTTCTACCGCTTATTCCCTTTTGGGGTCGCGGGGGGTGATGGCGCCTATCTCAGCTACAATCGGGCGGAAGGCGGGGTACACCCCGGACAAGTCGCCACCTCATCGCAGGGCCAACATATTCCATTAAAAATAGAGAACATTACACACTGCGCTCAAAAATCCATCAAAATGTTTTAGTGTGACTTTGGTAAGCTATGAAGCTGCACCGCTTGGTGGATTGTCGGCGCATTTAACATACGAGTATTATTATGGTGTGTGTATAAGATATTAACTGGCGTTTTTTTTTTTTTTTTTGCAATATTATGCAAAAGCAACTTTTTTTTACCTTCTTGTACCTGCTGATCTGTATTTGGGATCTGCATAAATCCTGAAAAATTGTGTGTGTCCGCTTTTGTAGTCTGTGGGAAGACCGTAGTCAATAAGTTTCTTCTTTTTCTCTATCTTCTTGTTATGGGGCATTCATCCTCCACTGTTGCCATTTATGTTATAAAGCAGCATAAAGTTCTTACTTATATCTGTCAGTAAACTCGCCATGAAAGCGCTAAAACATACCGATGTAGTGAGTTTACATTATTCACCAGAGGAACTCTTGTTATTAGATCGTTCCGGTCGGACGTTTTTTCACATGACACATTTCCTGTGTTACACTTAAATTTCAAAATCAACTTCCGATATATCAGTCGATTTTAAGTTTGAACTATTATTTTGTTTGTTTTATGCTCTTTTGTCAAAACTTTGATGTTTTTATATGGCAACCACACAACATATGCAATATTTTTTCCACACAAAACATTTTAAAGTGATAATTTTTAAGTCATAATTCACTATAACAGATTTTTTTTGTCCTTTTTTCCCATCCATCCATTTTATTATTATTGGGGTTGCGGGGGGCGCTGGTGCCTATCTCAGCTACAAGCGGGCGGAAGGTGGGGTACACCCTGGACAAGTCGCCACCTCATCGCAGTGTCTTTTTTTTTTTTTTTGAGCAATGGAAAAAAAAAGAAAATAAAGACAAAAGGAAAAAAGAAATGCCTGCATGGCAGCTTTGTGTCAACATTGCCACTTGTTCTTATTAGATTACACCTCATTACACTTTTTTAAAATGTTTTATTTTTATTTTTGCAATACTATCAATTTTGCAATTTTTCCAGAATGTGTGGCGGGCCGGTAAACGATTAACTGCGGGCCGCAAATGACCCCCGGGCCACACTTTGGACACACCTAGTGTACATGAAACATATATTTAGTATTGTCATTTAGTCCTTAAATAAAATGTTGAACATACTAGACAACTTGTCTTTTAGTAGTAAGTAAACAAACAAAGACTCCTATTTAGTCTGCAGTAACATATTGTGTCATTTATACACCTATTATTTTATACACAATATGAGGGACAAACTGTAAAAATTGAATATTAATCCACTTGTTCATTTACTGTTAATATCTGCTTATTTTCTGTTTTAACATGTTCTATCTACACTTCTGTTCAAATGTAATAATCACTTATTCTTCTCTTCTTTGATACTTGACATTAGTTTTGGATGATACCACACATTTAGGTATCGATCTGATACCAAGTAGTTACAGGATCATACAATAAAATATAATACCTAATAAACCAATAATAATATGGTGAAGAAATACTGATGTAAAGGGTAGGTGTCAGGCTGTTTTCTGTTTTAACATGTTTTATCTACACTTCTGTTCAAATGTAATAATCACTTATTCTTCTCTTCTTTGATACTTGACATTAAGTTTGGATGATACCACACATTTAGGTATCGATCTGATACCAAGTAGTTACAGGATCAAACATTGGTGAAATTCAAAGTCCTCGTGTGTCCAGGGACATATTTACTCGGTTTGTAAACATAATATAAATAAAATTTAAAAAAAAAAGTGACGATAAAAAAATATTGATGTAATCATAGTAGTATCGACTAGATACGCTATTGTACTTGGTATCATTACAGTGGATGTCAGGTGTAGATCCTCCCAGGCATTTGTTTACATTCAGGAATGCTAACTTTTGTTAGCGGTGAGCTATTGTATTCTGTTTAGCTATTCCTCGTCCTCCAGTGATAATGTACTTTTTAAGAAACTTACTTTGTCGCCATGGAGACAAGGATTAGTGATTTGGAAGTAGCTAAAACATTGTGGATGGATGTTAGCTGCTAGCGAGCTAACCATGTCTAAAAGCTAGGGGTGTAACGGCACACAAAAATTTTGGTTCACTACGTACCTCGGTTTAGAGGTCACGGTTGAGTTCATTTTTGGTACAGTCAGAAAACAACAAAATATAAATGTTTTGGTTATTTATTTACCAAATTTGCAAACAATGGCTTTATCCTTCCAACATTGGGAACACTATAATAATTCTG